>NC_047669.1:25860904-26069802 GCF_011762505.2 Arvicanthis niloticus | reverse complement strand
CATCCCAGGTCTCATGAACTGCCTAGAGATTTGCACTCACCCCCCAACCCCCCTGGAAGCTGCAGGTTTCCATTCATTCTCCTGGCCCTCTGGGCATCTCTTCTGTCTCTTCCAACACCTGATCCTGCCCCCACCCTGGTCCCTTCCCTCTCCCCTTTCTCACCCGGTTCTTTCCCTCTCTCTTGCCTCCCATGATTATTTTGTTCCCCCCTCTAAGTGAGATTCAAGCATTTTTACTTGGGCCTTCCTTCTTGTTTAATTTCTTTGAGTCTGTGTGGTGTATCATGGGAATTCTGTACTTTATGGCTAATATGCACTTATCAGAGAATACATACCACACATATCCTTTTGCGTCTGGGTTACTCAGTCAGGATAATATTTTCTAGTTTCATCCATTTGCCTGCAAAATACAGGATGTCCTTGTTTTGAAAAGCTGAGTAGTATCCCATTGTGTAAATGAACCACATTTTCTGTATCCATTCCTTGATTGAGGAACATCTGGGATGTATCCAGTTTCTGGCTATTATAAATAAGGCTGCTATAAACATAGTGGAGCATGTGTCCTTGTGGTGTGGTGTAGCACCTTTTGGGTATAAGCCCAAGAGCAGTAGTGCTTGGTCTTCAGTTAGGTCTATTTCCTATTTTAGGAGAAATTGCCAGTTTTATTTCCAGAATGGTTGTACAAGTTTGCAATCTCACCAGTAGTGGAGGAGGTTCCACTTTCTCCACATCCTCTCCAGTATGAGCTATCTCTTGAATTTATGATCTTAGCCATTCTGATTGGTGTAAGATGAAATCTCAAGGTCATTTTCATTTTCATTTTCATAATGACTAAGGGTGTTGAACACTTCTTCAAGAGTCTCTCAGGCATTCTAGCCTAGTTTCTTCTGTTGAGAATTCTCAATTTACCTCTGGACTCTATTTTTTAATTGTTTATGTTGTTGTTGTTGTTGTTGTTGTTGATGATGATGATTATGATGATGATGATGATGATGATGATTTGGTTTGATTTTTGGTTTTTTGGTTTTTGGTTTATAGGAGTCAAACTTCATGATATATATATCTCCTCTGTAAAATGTAGGGTTACTTAAGATCTTTTCCCAATCTGTAGAAAGCTGTTTTATATTATCGACAGTGTCCTTTGCCTTACAGGAGCTTTTCAGTTTCATGGGGTTCCATTTATCAATTGTTAATCTTAGAGCATGAGCCATTGGTGTTCTTTTCAGAAAATTGTCTCCTGTACAAATGAGTACAAGGCTATTTCCCACTTTCCATTTTATTTGACTTAGTGTATCCAGTTTTATGTTGAAGTTCTTGAAATTCTTAGACTTGAATTAAGTGCTGGGTGATGAATGTGGCCTGTGTACCCTCTTTGGTTGGTGGTTCAGTCTCCGATAGCCTGAAAGGTCAAGGTTAGTTAACTCTACAGAAAATATTCTACAACTCTATTTGTGATTTAAAAATAAACTTTTCCCATTTTTATCCCTGTGCATCTTGTAGACAGAACAAATATTAGATTGAAGGTTTTGTGGGTGGTTGATGGTTCCCTCCTCTGGAAGTCCTCTGGAACTTGGTACAGCAGGTGGCCATTTCAGTTTCTATAACCCTTACTGGTAGTACCTCAACTTGGGTCACTCCCAAAGACTCCCCTTAGCCTCCCCTGTCCCATGTCTCTTGCTAGTCCCAAAGATGCTGCCCACTGATTTCCATTCTTACTAACAGCTCTCTCCCACACCCCTACTCCCCACACCTGATCTCTATTCCCATTCATGGAAGTGAATACATACCATGTGTGTCTTCTGGGTCTGTCTTATATCCAACCAATGACTGCCTTAACTTGAGACCTCTTTCATTTGAGAGAACAAACCCCTGACACTATTAATGATACTCTGCTATTCTTGTAGACAGAAACCTAGCATCACTGTCTCCTGAGAGGCTTGATCCAGGAGCAGATGGAAACATGTTTGAAAACCCACAGCCAAACATCAGATGGAGCTCACAGTCTTGTGGAAGAATAAAGGATACAAAAGCAGGAGATGTCAAAGACACCAAAAGAAGACATGCAGAGTCAACTAATGTAGGCTCAGAGGGGCTCACAGAGACTGAATCACCAACCAAAGAACATACAGGGACTGGACCTAGGACCCCTACACATTTATGGCAGATGTGCAGTATGGCTTTCATTTTAACCTAAGAATTGGATCAAAGACTGTCTCTGACTCTGTTGACTACCATTGAATCCCCTTCCTCTACCTGGACTGCCCGATTAGACTTCAGCTGGAGAAGATTTGTGTAGTCCTGGTGGGACTAGATTTCCTAGAGTGAGGTGGTACCCAAGGGGGTCTTCTCCTTCTCTGAACAGAATGGGAGGAGCTCATTGGGGAAGTGATTCTTAAGGGCAGTACTTGGAGGAGAGGAGGGAGGGGTAACTGTAATGGGGATATAAACTGAATCAAAAGAAATAAATATTGGGAAAACACTTGTAATCATTATATATAAAGAATTTTTAAAATCAACAATAAGAAAATAGTTACATAATGACATACAAATTTCAGGAAAGACATAAAGAGAACAGGGGAAAGTTAGTTGTATGTGCAAACTAAGCCCTTTGAAGTGGTCAAAGGGTTTGTCAATAGAAAACTTGCACGTGAAAAGGAAATACAATGATACATGTAAAATCCTGAACAAAAACTACTGCCACCCGAGAGCAGTACTCTAACTACCCTGTCTTTCAGAAATAAATTGATGATAAACAAATACTTCTAGAAACAAAATCTGGGGTTGTCATCACAAGTTGTATGGTACAAGGCATGCTGCTGAGGACTTGATAAAAATAAGGAAACAAGAAAAATAACAAGCAAGATGAAATCATGTAAAAACCACAGGCAAAATAAATTTACTATGAGTGAATCATCTGTAACAACTTCCCCCAACACAAACTTCAGGGAACATCACAGAAGAGTGGGCTGAAAGAATGTAAAGCTGATAGAAGAAGAGCTGAGATATCTGGAAACTGCTATGCTTACCATAGCAACTACATATCCCAACCTTACAGGAGCTATAGTTTACCTGCTCACAAGTTACAAAGATCAAGAGAGTGAAAATTATGAATGAAGAAGATATCTCCAAGTTCCTACTCTGACAGAAAAAAAATATCAGCAATTGAGTGATGTCTATGTATGGGTGACTTGTATAAAATAATTATATGTACACCAAAGATTCCTGTACTTTATTAATAGAAATTTATTACAGTCACTTTTTAAGTAACAAGTACAGTTGCTGGATATTCTATTTGGTATTCATGAGTAGAATTTTGGACAACAGACTACTGAAAGTAATAGCACAATTAAGCAAGGCATAAAAATATTCAAGTTGGAAAATATGATTAAGCATTAGGTAGTATGAGGTTCCATATTAAAAAAAATAACCCTAGAGACCTAAAAACAACAACTAAACATGAAAAATAATTCAATAAGTAGCAAGGTTTCAAATCAACTTACAAATCAATAGATTTTATATACACTCTCAGTGTAGACTATTTAAGAGAGAAATGATAAATATAAAATACTTTACTATATCATCAAAAATATGAGATATTTAGTGTTAATTTTTACCAAGGGTGTGTACTATAACCTAAATTTTTAAAAAATGTTTTACTGAAGCTAAAAGCATGAAAATAAATGAAAAAATATCCCATGTTCATAGATTGGATGAATTATTATTGATGAAATATTAAACTATTGAAATGATTTACAAATATAATGGCCGCCCATCAGAATTTCAAAGTTATTCCTCATCAGAAAATACTTTTATGAAAATAATAAATGATGCCCAAACTTTACGTGAGATTTGTGTCTAGCCTTATTGTCATTTGCCATGGCACGTTCTGCTGATATCCCTAAGAGGTCTTCTCTTTTCTAAAGAAAAACAGAGGCAAAGTGGATCTAGGGGATAGAGGAGATGTAGGGAGTACTGGGAAACAGTATAAGGTAAGGGAAACTGCAATCACAATGCATTATGTGAGAAAAGAGTAAATTAAAATAATATAATAACCCTGACATGGCTGGTACTAAAAACCTAGCAAGAACCCAGGACATGTAAAGTCAAAAAAAAAAAAAAAAATGTCCATGAATTTGAAAGGTGCAATGAAAGGTACATAGAAGAGATTGGAGGGAGAAACAACAGAATAGAGAAATGATGCAATAATATTATGATCTCAAAATGAGAGAAAAAAGCTGTTGATAATATAAAGAATAAAATAGGAACTTAAGAAAATGAAAGTTTATAGAACTACAAAAGCCTAGCCAACCCTAAGTAGAAAGAACATTGGTGTGAACGTTTTCCTGGTAGATTTAAAGGTACTTTATAACACCAATGATCAATCAGCATGGCATTAGCTTTAAGGCCAACACATTTACTACTGCAATAGAGTAGAAAATTTCAGAATTAATTCACATTTTTATAGGTTTGGTGATTATCAGCAAAATGTCAAGAATACACTTTGGGGGAAATGAGCATCTCTGACAAATGGTGAGGAGAAAACTAGACAATCACACATAGAAGAATGAAGTTAAACTCTCATCTTACCCTTTACATAAGAATCAACTCCTCATAGATAAAACACAGAACAGAAAATTTTGAATGTAATGGAAGTTAGCCTCGAGGGTAACTTGCATTGGGGTGGACAGAGATTGCTTGTGTAAGACACAAAAGGCAAAGTCAGTAACAGCAGAAATAAGCAAACTGGACATGATGAGAAAAAGAAGAAAAAAAAGCTTATGCTGAGCAAAAGAATGATTAAAATTGAGATAAGACCCAAATGAGTTGTGATATTTCTCATTAAACATCAGATAAGATACTAATATTCAAAACACACAAGGGACTCAGCTCACTAACCAGACAACCCAGTTCACAAGTGAGCAAAGAACCCAATTAACATTTCTGCAAAGAACACATACGAATGGGAAACACACACATCAAGCGCTGTTTGCCATCTCTAATTATTAAGAAGTACAAACAAAAAGTTTGACCTTAACTCATACTTACTAAATTAGATATTGTAAAACAGTAGAAGTGTTGACAATCTATGACAAATCTATCAGTTGTTCACAGTATTATAAATTAGCATACAAATTTGGGGATAAAATTATGACCATTATTCAAAAACACTAAGGATAGAATTTCAGTACGATCCAGTAATGCCATTTCTGTGTATATTTTCAAAGGACTGGAGTGAGTGTGGCAGAGAAACGCACAACAGCTATGTTCATGGTAACAAGACTCACAGTCATCAAGAGATATGTCTATCACAACTGAATGGATTTTTAAAATATGATATGCACGTGAAATGTGCACAATGTTACACTACTTGGCTTTTTAAAGTAGGAAGTTCTGTGTAGTAGAATTTTAATCTAGCAATATGGCTACTAGAGGCAAGGGATTATATCCTAACACTTAGGACAGTGTGATCTGATGAAATGCTGACAGGTCACATAACATTAATGCCTCTGATGGAAATACCGATACAACCTTATTATGAACACCTTTAATACCAAAAAAGGAAGATAAAGTTATTTTGGACAAAGATGCAGTCATGTTTGAAAATGATGTCTACTTGAGGGGCAAGCAAAGTGATGAATCAGAGAAAGATTTAACAGAATGAGTCAGAAATAGGATATATCCAACTCTCATGAGAACAGCACAAGAAAGAGAAGCTATTAAAGAGCAGGACAGAGAGGGGGAGGGGAGTTGAGAGTCAGTGCAGTGAGTGTAATGCAGTGGAGTTGATTTCTTTCATGAGTTCATGCAGTTCTGTGCAGGTCAGCAAAGGCAGTTGGAACAAAACAATATGAAGGAGCCAGAAGAGCTAGTATGAAGCCAAACAGAACAATTCAGTAAGAAGCTGAGAAAAGCCAGATTGAATCAGTCAGTTTGGAGAGGAGTTTGAGCCAGAGCAGCTGAGTTGAACCAGCCAGCTAGAGTTGAGAAAGAACTAGAAAGGGTGAGTTTATTCAGCAGTATGCCACTGAGATGGCAATTACATCACTTGAATCAGAGATACTTTTACAATTCTGTCATTTGGAGCAACTTGAGTGGGCCTAGGAATTATTATATGAGTAAATCTAAAGACAAAGAAATGCCCTACAGATTAGTTTATAAGTGGAACACAATTAGCTGTACTCATTAGAGTCTTATCTTCAGGAAGGACATGAAAATGAAGACGAAAAGAAATGTAAATGGTCAAGGGACACAAAATTAGGCAGAAAGAATTGGCCCTGGGCGTTCTATACACTATTTGGATTGTTGTTAAATGTGAAATAAATATCTATGAGTTTATGATGGAATGAATAATTGATAAATAAAATAATAAATTGAAGGGGAAGGAAGAAGAGTATGATACACACACACACACACACACACACACATACATACATACATACAAACACACATGTATATGAAATCACAAAGACTGTGACAGCACACACTAGACCTGCACAGGTTCAAACTAGATAAAAATCTGAGTACTGAGAGTGAGAATGGACACCAGGTCACACCCTTAACTAAGAAGCTACTCTCAATTGATGCCTGCTGAGATTGGGAAAAATTGGTTTTCTCCAAAGGAGTGTTACTGGGTGTATCAACCACACTCCAGGGCAGGTTCTGTGCCCAGGAATACTTAGCCAATATAAAATAGACATTATATAAGTTTTTTCCCTTACAAATGCTTTATTTTATTTTGGTTATTTTTTGTTTCATGCTTTTTAAACTTAGTTTGTTATGGTTTTTGTCAATTTTTAAGAAAGGAAAAAGACGAAGCTTGGTGGGGAAAGAGTTGAGGAAGGATCTGGGAGGGGGTTGAAAGAGAAGAAGAGATGTTGTTAAATTATACAACAAAAGATTCTTTATATATTACATAAAATAAAAAAGTAAAAAATTTAAAATTAGTGATAAAATATGTAAAATATATAATAATAAAGCAAAATAGTGGGAAATTGAATTTATATAGCAATATATAATAAAATTATATAATTTGAAATATAAATATATCAGATAATCTATAACTTGTGATTTTTAAGGAAGATGATAGCCTTAAGGAAAGTTGAGTAAAGGGATAACAGGAGTTATCTATAACATTAATAGATCTAAATATTTCAAATAATTAGAAATTAGGATTATAGATTAATGAAGGAGGATAAAATACTATAAAAATGTACCTAAAGTCCTAAGATCTATCTTTAAAATTTAATATCAAAGAATACTAATTTCAACTATTGACTGCATAATTATTAGACTGTACATATCTTAGAACCATGTACTTCTTAATATGCTGCTCTTTTATAAAAGAATGTTTCTCATGAAGCTGTCTTGGAATGTGAGGTGCACACAGGGGACACAGCTATGAAACTCCTTTTCAATGTCAATCCAGTGGTACCCGTTAGTTGGAAAATGCTGCTGTCCCATAATCAGGAGTCTATTCTACTGATGGCCAGAAAGGAATAGCATAGATATATGAATATTCAGCTTTATTTCCCAAACAAACAAAAGAAAAGCATGTTATATGAGGATAAAAGATACATATTTAAAGTACAAGGGCAATTCACAACAACTACTCTGAAAAAAAAAAGCCATCAGTAAAGAAGCATGCTAAGAACCATGAGCATCTTCTATTGGGAGCTTCATGAAGCTATGATTCATGAAGCTCTTCATCTATAATAGTTCTCATACTGTCTCATCATATCATTTACATAATTATTGTTCATGCTCTTCTTGTACAGTCTCTGCATGCAAACAACCAAGCTTACACCAAAATGTTCTATTTATGTTCTTTAACTGTAGTGCCCTTTCTCCCTGGAAAGTTCTGGGTTCATCAGCAGACTACCTGTTTTTCAGATCTAAATCAGGTCTTACCTCCTCTCTGATGTCTGTGTGGCTTAATTTAAATTAATTACAATTCTTCCTATCTTGAGTTGTCTATTGTTTTATCAATATATTTTGTAGTATAACATATATGTATGTGTGTATGCATACACACACATATGTGTGTGTGACTCTGTTTATGTGGTTTTGCCATATATATATATATATATATATATATATATATATATATATATTTGCCTGTGTGTAGGGTATGCATACACAGATATGTTTGTGTACATGTGGAGGGCCCCAAAGTTGATGTATATTTTTTTCTCAGTCACTCTCCACATTATTTATTGAAGTGAGATTTCTAGCAAAATCCAGAGCTTATTAATTCCAGCACATATAGCTCGCCAACTTGCTCAAGGAATCCTTTCATCATTATCTGAATACTGAAATTACAGGCAGTCACCATCCCTGCCAGCATTTGTTAGGGCTCTAAGGTTCCAAACTCTTGACCTCATGTTTACATTCCAACAGTCTATGCACTGAGTCGTCTTCCTGATCCATCAGGCAATAACTTCTATTCTTTCTACTTGTGCCTGCTTTACCCCTAATGCAATAAGCTCTTTTTAGACACAAGGATCTCTTACCTGTTCATCTTTATCCCATATGAATCATTATTAATTTTATTAGGTAAGGTGTTCCTTCTATATATTTATAGAATTACTTCATGAAATATCCAGGATATACTTAAGCTTGCAACAATTAAAGTAATAAAAAAATTCCTGTATATTCTATCACTTCAATATAGTACCCAGGTTTCTTAGTTGTGAATTGGGGCACATGAAAATCTTGCTACCACTTAAACAACCATAGTTCTAGCTTTAGCAAATTCTGCTGCTAAGAAATTGTTAATAAATTTTGAACAGAAGGGCCCAGTAGGGAAACTTTGCTGACTTAACTATCACAGGAGCTATTTCCTTATTTCCTAGTCCTTTGAGAGGAGAAGGCATGTCTAATAAAGTTGCTTTAATGCAGGTTCCTAAGTCAAGAGGATTCTCTGTATCTGCCATCCAAAACAAGAAAAGTGCTGCATTTCCTTGGGTGCACAGGAGAAGAAAATCCTTGTTGGACAGGAAGGATCATCCAGAGAACAATCCCAGTCTCATCAATCATTGCAATAAGAGTAGTTGGAGGGAGAGGACAACCTGAGGGCCTTCCCTCACAGTTCCAGTAGATGCTGTCACAAATTGCATTGGGTAGTCATGTCAGCCAAAGACCAGGTATGCTACACCTCAAAAGCAAAAACAATTTCAGAAATCCCATGGCCTGCTGCCAGCTCTGTGAGACCAACTCTTCCCTCTTCCCACCCTGAAACGTCAGCTGCCTTAAGCTTGCAGTCTCCAGTCACTGCATATTACATCACTCTTTTGATTCTGCTACTTGAAATTTTGGTGTCTTGAATCAGATATTACTAGAGAACAGGTTTTATTGACCCAATCAAAGGTAGACTTACATGGTGGTGATTAGAAAGAGTCAGTTAGTGAAGGACTTTAAGAAAGGCAACCCTGGATACAGCCAAGATGCAACAGTGATGCTCTCTACGAAAGGAGAGAACCTAGCACAGCAAAGGCACGAAAAGGGGAGTGCTTGGCACACATATTGTCAAGCTGGAGAACCAGAAGTGGTTTCAGCAAACACCAGAAGGAGAGTGCAGGGCAGATACTCCCATGGAGAAAGGCCCCAGTAGTCTGCTCTTCTGCCTTTGTTCTTGTTAATAATAAGGAAACACTTCCTCATTTGAAGTAGTATAGGTGTACACAATTAATAAACTATAGGAAAAATACATTAAATGCTTGCCAATGTGGTACAACAAAAAGTCAGCCTCCAAGATGGCTCCGTGAGGGAAAGTCACTTAGTACCCAGCCTGAAGACCTGAGATTGATATCTGAAACTTGCATGGAGGCAGAAAGGAACTGACTCTTGCAAGATGTCCTCTCTCACCTACATATGTGCTGTAGCATAGGCTTTTACTTACACACACACACACACACACACCAAATAAAATGTTTAAAAAATACCAAAATAAACCTGATTATTTTCAGTATTCTGAAAGCTTTTACACATTTATTCTTAAAGAAAATTTCTTCCCACCACTTGGGGTTTCCGGTAAAGAACTGAATTTGTGCCAAGTATTACTTTTTCTTTTTTTATTATAGACTCCTAAAATATTCTTCTATTTTGTCAAATTTAAATTTGCTTTAAATTTTAGATAAATAGAATAATGAAATACTCTCTTGTGTAAGTATAATTATAAAATACTATATTATGTCAAGTTTCTTTAACTCAGTATTGGGTTATGATTCATGTGTGTATGTATGTAACTCATCATGCTTGTTGCCACCAATACTTCAATGAATATTTACATTACAGTGTATTTATTCCATCATTACATATATGGCTATATGCAGGTATGTGCATGCATGAGTATAAGTGCACATCCACATGTGTTTGTAAGAATATGGAGGCAGGATGTCAATCAAAGCAGTCATTTCTCAAAAGTTTCCACATTGTTTAAGCAGGGAAAAAGATCAAGGATATCCAGTAAGGAAAGGCTGGATGACCAGAGAAGATTCCATGGATCTGTCTGTCTCTTACTATATAGACCTAGGATTACAAATGTTCGTCACCACCCCTGTCTGCTTTTATAAGGGCTAGGGTCAAAATCAGGTCCTTGTGTTTTCATGGCAAAAACTTTACTGAGTATGCTGTCTCCTTGGCCCTCAATCAATTCATTCTTAACAGACACTGAAACATTATTTTGCTTAGTTTTGTAAGAAGAACATACAACTTGCAAATTTATGTCCAAGTGTCCATGAACCTTTTTATATATTTTTAAATCCAGATCTTAAATAGCAGAGCCTTATATAAAGATGCTCTTGTTCCCTTACACTTCTCTGTCTCTCTGTCTTGGTGTGAGTGCATTGTGTGCGTGTGCTTGTGCGTGCATGTGTGTGTGTGTATGTGTGTACTGACCTGAAGAGTTTGTTGTACTACATATGTGAGATTGGGTATTATTTATTAGGCAGAGTAAATACCCCTAGGAGCCCTGTCAGATTATACTTTACAATGCTGCATTCTTAAAACAGGTGCTGTTGGCCTTCATGCATAACAACTAATACATAAGTTACACCTGCTGTTTTAAATACCAAAACACTAGGGAGCCATGAGTTATACTTCAGAATCATGGCTAAGTTTTAACACATTTTCTATTAAGCATTATTATTTTAAGCTTCAATTCTGTCTCTCAAATCTGTTTTAGAGAATTTACTCTCTCATGAATTATCTTTTAATAAAAAAACTTGGGTGTGACAGCTAATAACAGCAAGTCAGATGCATGTAGGCTTTCAGGAGACTGTGATCCAAACTCTCCTCTACACTGTTATTAAAGAAGTGTATTGAGCACTCATTGAGAAGCTATGCAAAGGACAGGGAACTTAGCTTGAGAATCTGAAGCCCTATGGATTAATAGGATGCCTAAGTTAGTAGAATCAAATGGAAAGGAATTGCTTACCTATTTGCCCCTCCACTTAGACCCAAGGGAATCAATGCTCAGTGATTTCTATAATTCAGATGATTTTGACAACTGGCGTTTGTGCTTTGGGGAGCTTCCCTATTAGTTGTAGGAATCTTACTACAAAACACATGAGGCCAACAATAACAGATGTATAGGTATAGAGAGATAAATGATAGAAGATAGATGATACATGAATAGATAGATAGATGATGGATAGATAGATAGATAGATGATTCATATAGATGATACAGATAGAGATAGAGACAGAAATAAATGATGAAATAAATAGATATAGATGTAGATATAGAACTATAGATGTAAATGTATCCAAATGAATCCAAACTTCACACTGCATTCAAGTTTCAGTGAGATTTGCAATGCCCATCAACTTCATCTCTCTCCATTCCTTATGTCTCCTGCTGCATATGGATATTTTCTCCCTGTGACAGAAAGGTAACTGAAAATACCTTATACAGTGTCCCAACATCCCACAGCAAGAACCGATAAAGAATTCTGATCGGCCCTACCTTGGAGATATGTTTCCAATCTCAGCAAATAGAGGACCACACATGGGATGATTAGTCCCTCTTCAAAGATGATTTGACAGAGAAGCAATAGAATAGGCAAGGAAAACTTAAATCTTGGATATAAGGAATGACAATGTGATTTAGAGACCTGCACTAAGCCACATCAAGAGTCTGATGTGGAATGGGTGCTTTGGATCATGTAGCTTGACCTTCTAGGATTCTGGAAACAGGTAAATGAAGAGGGCAGCGAACTAGCTTTATGAGAAAGATCTCCAGGAAAGTCTGTAGACATCTAGGCCCAGACTAGCTACCTCAAGTGAAAGCACTCCATTCTAACCACACATCTTGTCTTGATGTCTATAAAGCAACTTCCCAGATTCCAAAGGTAGAGGATGAACACGGTGTTAGATACTCTCTTCGGACTGTCTCTCATACATCTCTTCATTTGTTTTCCTGGACCAAATTTTAATTATGTATATAGTAACTGTCAGTAGAAAACAGCTTTCTGGAGAGTTATTTGCAGGGTGCATGCAACTGGGGGTCACCCTCCAACTTTCAACTGATAACAGAAGTGAATGTATGAAAGACAACCGTGTTGCCTCAAAATGTATAGAAGACAAACTATACAAAGACTATTCAAGCCAATGCACATCCTACCCAGAATACAGACCTACTAACCTACTAATCAAATTTATAACCATCTCTCCATTAATGTTTATCCTCAGAAATGCTATTAGTTTACAGTGCTAGTGGAGAGCTACATATCCTCCCATTAGCTATACAGATTAGAAAAATGGAAGAAAGCTACTCACAAAATGGTTAAGCGAAGAATACTAAAAATTGGTAACAGCTTTCTACCGTAAAATATCTGCATTATCTGTGCAGTAAAATGTATGTGAGTTCTCATTTCATAGAATATTCCTTCATAAATTATGTTATGCAATTTTCTCAGTATTGATATGGCTATGCATTGTATTTATTCAGCTACAAGATATACATTTTTTACTTTTCAACATTATAATAGTAATCTCCCTTCTGATTTTAAAAGCATTAATTTTTCTGAAAAGCTATTATCAACTCAGTGGCTTCCATTATAGTCAATGGCATCTTACAAGAAAATATTTATATTGAGTTAGTGAAACCTCATAAATTGTTATGGATAAGAACCAGGCATCCTCTTAGCAGAACCTGTATTCATTTGTATCTGATCACAGTTGAAAGAATGCTATACTAAAAACACTAACATTTGAGATTTTTCTCATTAGAGAAAATAATGAAAATGAACAATATTTCCTAAATATTGCATACCGGTTTTCAAAAGCCAAATTTTAGTACTTCTAAAAGAGGCTTTCCCATTGTCTTTTTTTTTTTTTTAACCTCTGTTGTATCACTGTTTCCTTGGATTTTCATGTCTCACTTGGCAAGAAAAATTCAAAATAAAAGAAGCAACCAAACTGTGTTTTAAGTTTTAAGCTTTAAGTTCAAGCACAAAGACTTGTTGCCATTGTGTTTGTGTTGCTGTTGTGTTTGTTGTGGCTATGGTTGTGGTTCTTGTTGTTGAGAATCTACTAATTTTTTTTTACAAGAAATTCAAACAACACAGCCAGAACTAATAGAAAAATACCTTTTAATAAAAGCAAACTTCCAGGTTATTTTTTTTCTGGACGTACTGTCATAAATTTAAGTTTAGATAACACCAGGGTAACTATTAATGTCACAAACCTGAAGGCAATTGATTAAAACTTCTTTTAAATCTCATAATGATACCTCATATTTTGGCCTTTTCTATTTCATCACCCCTACTTTGGTTAATGGCCTCATTGCCTTTCTTATGGAAAAATTTCCTCCATGCTTTCCCTGATCAAAACTTTATTTATGGCCAATTTATCTCAAAATCTACATATACCTTCGCCTCATAAAGTAATGCTGGAGCTAACCTGTATACCAATGAGGACCACCAATATGTTAACATATTTCCTAAATGTATTCAGAGTGCATTGATATTATTCTCAATTTCCATAGAGGAAACTAAACATCATCTGATTTTTATTACTGTTAAGTGAAAAACTCTAACATCAGAAAAAAAAAAACTCATTTTAATTCCAAACTAGGGACTGTTTTACTATGCTGCACAGCTTCTTTGCAGTGCCATTGGCAAACAGGGTGTGTGTGTTGGGGGTGGGGGTGGAGTGGGAAATGTGTAAAACAGAATAGGGAGGAATAGACATTTCCTGTAGTAGCAGAGAAAGGACTTCGAAAAGGGTAATTTGAGAAATGGCGCATGTACACTTAACACAATTACCTAGGAGCATAATTTAGTGAGTCACACAGAATAGGTGGCAGGAAGTACACACTGGTGGCGAATTTCATTGCGCGAGCCACATCATAGGAAATTGCCTCCTGTGGAGATTGATGGGAGACGAGAGCAGCAGTGAGCATATCTAACTCTACTAATAAGATGCTCTTTAAGTCAGGTTCTAGCAGAGTTGGGAATGCCTTTAACATATGATGGGGAAGAAAACTATGCTCCTGGATCATTTAAATGTTAAATGTATGATAGGCTGGTTCTCCTTTCCTGAGAGAGCTAACAGGTAGCCTGTCAGACTGCTTTGAGAGTGTGACAGCTGAGAGTTGGACATGAAACTGGCAGGCAGAAGTGTGGTCTGAGAGAATATAGCTTGCAGATAAGAGCAGCCTTTTCAGAGATTAAAAGAATTGTATAATATTGAGGACAAGTAAAGCTATCTAAAAAGATGAGTCTGAGAAGCATACAATTTTGATGTTCGTTCTGACAGATGTGTCAGAGAATTGGATATCCCAAATAAAAATAAATAGGTAAATGTATGATTTAAGGAGATTCTGATTCTCTTTTTAACCTGAGGTGCATTGCTGGATTATTTATTGGAGTTGTTAGTCATTATACAAACAGTAATAAAGAAAATAATTAGCAATAAATGCTAGTCTTGATCTTTAAAGGGATAATAATGCAGCTGTTCAACAAGACTGGGGGAATACAGATGTCAGCACAGCCCTCAGCTGCAGCCAGGACCCTAAATTTTAAACCAGCTCATCAGAAGGAAATTAAAAGCATTACCTGTTATTGATCCTGGCACCCTTCAATTCTTTTAGAAATCATTTGTCCATAATCTATTATAAGCATCTACAAGAAGGAAACTTTTTAAAAAGTGCCAGATAATTCCATTTATCCTAAGTATTAGCTTAGAGATCCATTACATTATTTTCATCATACTAGGTTTGTGCTTCTAATTAATTTTTATCCCACATTACTTAGTGTCAAATAGAAGAGATAAAGATTTTTTAAAACCCAGAGTTTTCTTTTTGTGTTTCTATGACTTATCAGTGCTCCACTGAGTGCCCTCTATGAAATACACATTCATTTTCGTGTTTTAATATCCTTAAGCTCTCATTGCTGCGGTTGAGACACTGTAATTTCCTTGTAATCATCAATGGCTTTGTCCATTGTGTTCATAACAGGGCCATTGTGCACCACCAGCACCAGACATCTGCACCCAGCAGCCCTCCTTTTGCAGGTGTGGTGGGCAGGCACTCTCTGACTTGGAAGCGTTGTCCAATTTTTCCATCTTATTTACCAAGAGATCTCACAGGACGTGTCTTTCCATGAACTGGTACTTTTTTGTTGTTTACACTGAAAGATAGTCACATTCTCCCCATGCCATTGTCCTTCCAACCCCTCCCATTGTACACATTCATTTTTCTCTTTTAAATAAAGGGTTTGGCTTGTTTTGCATTTGTTTGTATTTTACATAAATCTGTACATTTGAGTATATCACTAATAACAAGAATACTAATTGAGAACATTTGTTATCCAGAATAATATCTTTGTTGAATTTCACATAAATTATAATTTTAGCCTGTACAAAAATTCTAAACATTCTCTAATTTATTTCTATAACAGGAAGATGAAGAATTCAAGAGACTGAAACCTTAAGAAACTTAACTTCTAAACTGAGCACATTAGTCACTGTGACCCTTAATGTAATTTATGTAGCTAGTCCTGGGTGACATAGAAAAATGAAGATCTTTGGGAACAATGTCACCTTGAATGGATTGTAGGTAAGTAAGAGTTACCAGTGTTCTAACTCTGCAAAAACATAGGGACAACTGACGGGTACAAAGCAGGTTCTGTAACCAATTACTCTGTAAGAAGTAAAAAAGTATAAAAGTATAAGTATAAGTATAAGTATAAGTATAAGTATAAGTATAAGTATAAGTATAAGTATAAGTATAAAAGTGGGGGAATGAAGCCTTGTCTCACTTTAGTTAAATATTAATTCCTAGTAGTAATCATTCATCTTCAACATTTAACCACTGTACTCTAGATAAATGCAAAAAGTTCCATCAGCAAAATTTAAATAAGAAGTAGGATTACTTCTGCTATCAGCCCAGTACTAGATTAAGGACTATTGGTATGAGAAAGAATCAGAATTGTTGTTAGTGTGATATATTGAGATATTATTATTATTATTTGTGATTTATGAATATCTACTACAACTTGTATATTTCTACTTAGGTGAGGGCACTATTTTATCACTATCTGAAGCATACAGAAAATGAAATGTCAGTTCATGTACCCAGGAAAAGCTACCACACAGAGACTTGGGGCCACAAATAATTTTAATTTAAATAAACAACAAGAATAGTAGAATGCACAGTATATGCTCTACAAGACATGCTGGAAACAGAGGAAAGAAATCATCTTGAGTTGGTTGTGTTAAGGGATAATTTGGGTTGTTATTATTATTTACATTTATTTGCTAATCACTTATGGTAGGTTGTTCGCCATTTATGCAGAATGTTATCACCACACACTGACTTCAAATAGGAGCAGAAAATATATTGAAAAGATGTCCTCCAATGATTAGAAAGCACTGCATTTGAATTCAGATATGTCTTCAATAGCATCAAACTACAACTGCCAGATAATTTTAATGTAAGAAATTTTAGTTAACAAATATTCAAGAGACAAATGCAATGTCATTAAGTAAGGACAACATTTATGTCCTATAAGTTTTTGATAGTACAGGTTGAGATAAAGCAAGGCCTAGGATGATCATTTCACTATTCATATTTCACCAGTGCTGACCAGAAGCTAAAGCAATTGATTTTAAGCTAAGATTTTCAATAAAATTATAAAACTAATCTTCCATGTAAATGAATCAATTTACCACATTATAAGGTGATCAGTCCTCATTTAATGGCAATTGGACCACGTGGAACATGGAGAACTGCTTCACAGACTAAGCACAAAATGACAATGTGGCTTTTATTTTGAGCCACTCTGAATTTTCTTTTGCTTCCATGTGTCTCCAAGACCATCAATATGTAAATTCTTCCAGGAAAAACTTCAGTATACAAATCATGCCAAGTGCATTTACAATAGTTTACAAAATTAATACTTCCGAGTACTCCCAGGATGTTAGTTGATCTTCTATAACATTGGGATATAAATTTTATAATTCAGGTATTCTGATCCCTTAAATTTTGGCAAAGCAATAAGCATTAGCTGGAAGCAGCAGCTGTATTTTTAAAGATCTCAGTAAAACAATAATAAGTAAAAGAAGAGCCTGGGCTCTCATGCATACTCTGACTAAATTTTTACCTTGCAAAAGAATGATTACAAGATTCTTCAGGCTTTCTATATGCTTTGTACAATCAAATAGAAAGCAACAAGAAATTCCATGTTTCACCCAATTGAAGAATTTATTGCCATCATACACTGAAGTTCTGAAAAATGTACTACTGCGTTTTGAGAGAACACTAACAGATAGGTTTTGAAGGAAGTTTACAAATGAACATTAGAAGTTGTGTGGCTATGCATAGACCTTACAGGAGGGAAGAACTACTAGTTTTCCAGTAGTGTAGCATCACATCAACAGTGCATGGTTAAAACTGAGAGTTTCTAGTCAAAGATTCTTCCCTCTGTCTCCAAAGCAGCAAGTTCCTCTTACCGAACTCATTTATTACCTACTCCATGCCAATCAGGATTTCAGAATTTTTTACACAGATTTGAGCATCCTGTATTATTTATAATAAAAATCTAACAAATTTCAAGAAACAAATGTTTTATAATGATTGAAGAAACTAACTTTGTCCCAAGATATTAGAAATAGTCTAAGGACTTGATAAAACCCTAAAAGAATGAACTGTTCACTGAGAGTGGTTAAATGTAGGAATAGCTATTAGCCTGGAAAAATAAATTTACATATAAAATAAAATATTAAAATATTGGTAGTATCCACAAGAAATTCAAATGGAAGAGGTTTTTTTTTTATTTTCTGGAATTGCATTAATAATTTTAATGGATTATCAAAAGCCATTCTACCACAAATTTGTTGGTCACACAAGTTACATTGAAACAAAAGAGAACAACCTGAATCACAGATTTCTAAAAGGATTGTCCATACTATTTTTAATCCAGAAAACAGTTAGAAAAAGCCCAAATATTTTTATAGGTTCTCAAGTTTCTCACACTCATTTTTTTAATTGTATATTTTGTGTGTTTACATGTTTCGCCATAAGTGCACTGTGTGTATGCTGTGCCCTTGGACACCAGAAGAGGGTGTCAAATTTCCTGAAACTCAAGTTCTAATTGTGATTGTGAGCCTCCCTGTGGATGCTGGAATGGAGACCAGGTCCTCTGTAAGAATAGCAAGTTCTTTAACTGGTGAGCCCTTTGTAGCTGGTTGGCTGTAGATTCTGTCTTGAAGTAAAATGAATTACATTGTACCTGGATTTGCTCAGTGTTATGCATGTGTTTTATCAAAGGTAATACTAACAACCATTTATTGTGCTACCTCTCACAACCAAACATAAATAAAAAAGTTGAAACTACATGTCTTGACATGTAGTTATCACATTTTTACAATTTAATTTTGCTTTGCTTTGATTGCAAGCTCATTTGCTAATTGAAAACAAAGCAAATTTTTTTTAAAAATCTGTTTATTTTGACAAATTGAATTAGAAAAGTTATTTCCATGAGCCTGTTTTAATATTTGCCATCCAGTACTGTTCATTCTGTATGATTGCATCTAAAATATGTAACTGAGTACCCGGCATGATGCATATTCTTAGAACCCCATCACTTGGAAGCAGGAGGTCAGGAGTTCAAGGATATCCCAGACCATAAACACATAAACAGTTCTAGATCAACTTCTTATCTGAAACTGGTGTGTGTGTGTGTGTGTGTGTGTGTGTGTGTGTTACAGAAACACTCATGTTCTCATTATAAATTGCCTTATCGAAGTCTTCCCTTTGCTTCAGCATAGAACTAGATTATTTCATTTGCAACTTGTCGAGGCACCTCATTGATCTTAGTTTTCTTATAATATGTGGGACCATAAAGGTAGCCTTGTTCATGGTTGAGCTAAAACTTGAAACCCCGTGATCTTGAAGGGACAGTAAGTGTTTTGTGTGATTCCCAGGCACTAGGCCCCTGTCACTAGCCCCAGCCTCCCAAAGATTTGTGGTCATCAGTCATGTAAGGGCAATGCCCCTCCACAAGTAGAGGACGTGACCTGTGGTCACTTAGGTTCAAGACAGATCTCCACTTTAATGAGGTACCTAAAGGCCTGAGGGACTTAGTCAATAAGCCTTTCTTCCCTACGCTCCTCCTTGCAAAAGGTATTTAACCTCAGGCCCACCCTGAGAAGTGGGCACCTCATTGACTTTTAGTCTTCTTATAATACTCAATAGAATAAATTACATTTAATCTCTACATGACTACCCCACTGCAAGACACTTAAATTATAAAGACATTCATGGCTTTATAGAGGAGGTAGCAATTTTAAAAGGCAAGACTTTCTATCAATGTCATTTGGGACATGTGTCTTCATGTTTGTAAAATAAATTTCTACAAACAGAATTTTTAAATGAAATAATATATACATTTTGACTTTTGATAAATATTTGACAAATTGGCCTCATAGACATGGAATCAATTTATGTTTATATTCACTCAACAGTATATGGAAGTTACTGTATTACTATATTATGAATATATAAATGTATGATGATACTGTCTTACGACAAAAAACAAAACAATACAAAAATACAAAGAAAAAAACAAGCAAGAAAAAAAATAACAAAAAACATAGTAAGTCAGAGGGATCACACTATAAATTTTAGTTGTTTCTTTTTTTCCTTCGTTTCGTTTTTTGTATTAAAGAATACCTGTGTCTTTTTCCCATGTTTAACAGCCATGACCATTATTTTCTGTGAGCCATTTGTTTATGTTCTTTAACTACCATGTGTCTGGGCTGTTGTCTGGGGTATGTAGGTGAGAATGTGCCTCTGGAGTTGCTTTCTTGTGAATTATTCCCTATAATTTGATGGCATTATAATTTTATAAATTTTTACATTTTACTCATGATGTTTGTAAGAATTTTCCTAGGTAATTATCTTACAAGCCTCTTTCACATTTTATTATTGACCTTGACTCAAATTTTTTACGAGCTAGTTTTAACGTCTATGATTTTGATAGTTCCAATGTTTGGTTAAGGAAGTTTCCTCCATTCCAACCATAAACATTTAACATTTTATGCCTTCTTCTGTAGCTTTCATAGTTTATACTTAGTGGTTGGTCTAACTAAAGTTTCCTGAGATATGAGGAAATAGTTTTATCTGCAAGAATACTGAGTTATTGTTTATTAAATAAAATGTTTTCTCTACTGATAAATGAATTTCATCTCTCAGACTACATTTTTATAAGATTTGGATCCTGAGATGGTAAATGGCTCAGCTCTCAACGGCTAGGCTCACAACCAAAATATAATATCTGAATCCATTTTTAAAATCTTATTCCTTTTCTACTGATGTATCTATTCATACAATGGTATCATCCTATTGTAATTATATTAGTTTCAGTCTTGCTCCCATGTGACTCCAATTTCTCTTGATCATAGTTACTTTTTTAATTTTTTTATAATCATCTTGCTTAGGCTGCAAGTTAAGACCCATCAATGTTAAAAGAAAACAGTGATTTATTTACATTCTAATTAAGGAAAACAATAGAATCTTTATGAGATTGGACATCAATATTCCAAAAAATGATTGAACTTCCCAACTTTGAAACAGTCATATTTACATTTTTCTTAACAGATTTCATTAAATTTATTTCTAGAATTTCAATGTATATTGTTGTTACAGTTATAAATGTGATCTTTTTAACTAACACTATTTTCCAACTAGTTTTGTATTTCTCTAGTAGCACAGCTGACTTTTGTAGAATATAACATAGTGTTATATCCTAACACTGTGTTAAATTATTTCTACCTCCATTTGTTTAATTATCTTGGAATTTCCTGTATATAACCTCAAACATCTACAGATAATTTTTTTCTTTTATTGAAAATGGGTTTGTTTTCGAACATAATACATGTTGATTATAGTTTCCCCTCCCTCTACTTCATCTAGATCCTCTAACCCATCTGGAACAGCTTCTTCTGTCTATCATTAGAAAACAAACAGGTTTCTATGGCATAAAAATAATATAAAATAAAGTTTAATAAGATAAACCAAAAAAAAACACACTGGAATAGGACAAAATAAACATAAAAAAAAAATCTACCAAAGAGCCACAAGAAATAGATATAGATTCAAAGACCCACTCATTAGCACACTTAGGACTCCCATAAAAATACTAAACTGGAAGCCGTACTATATATTCAAAGGACTTATA
Organism: Arvicanthis niloticus; assembly: GCF_011762505.2. NCBI lineage: Eukaryota > Metazoa > Chordata > Mammalia > Rodentia > Muridae > Arvicanthis > Arvicanthis niloticus. The sequence goes on along the minus strand of NC_047669.1, from coordinate 26,048,120 downwards.
GGGCAAAAAGAGAAAATGTAAGAGTGTTACAAGGTTTCTCAATACTCTGCATAAAGTACAGGTGTGCTTCTCTGTATTTGTTCTCATCTGCTGCAGGAGAAGGTTTCTCTGATGATGGCTGAGCAAGGCACTGATCTATGAATATAGCAGAATGCCATTAGGAGCCATTTATTGCTACATTTTTAAAAATTTAAAGTATCACCACTTACATGTTCTGATGTTTTCATCTCTATATTTGCATGTTTTAACACCTGAGGGAAAATGTATTCTTGCCATGTTTGCCTTGTTCCTATACTTAGTATAACTTGCCTAATATTACCTTTGAAAATTATGCCTATTTCTTTGTTGTTGTTGTTTTCTCTTTTTATTGGATATTTTATTTACATTTCAGATGTTAACCCCTTACCCCATTTCCTCCCCACCCAGAAACCCCCTATCCCATCCTCCCTCCTCCTCCTTCTATGAGAATGTGCCCCCCCTCCCACCTCCCCGCCCTCAAATTCCCCCACTTTGGGGCATCCAGCCTTCACAGGACCAAGGCTCATACCTAAACATAGAAAAAGCAATATACAGCAAGCCAGTAGCCAGCATCAAACTAAATGGGGAGAATCTTGAAGCAATCCCACTAAGATCAGGGACTAGACAAGGCTGCCCACTCTCACCCTACCTATTCAATATAGTACTGGAAGTCCTAGCCAGAGCAATTAGACAATGAAAGGAAGTCAAAGGGATACAAATAGGAAAGGAACAAGTCAAAATATCACTATTTGCAGATGATATGATAGTATACTTAACTGACCCCAAAACTTCCACCAGAGAACTCCTAAAACCTGATAAACAACTTCAGCAAAGTGGCTGGATATAAAATCAACTCAAACAAATTAGTAGCCTTCCTCTACTTAAAGGATAAACAGGCTGAGAAAGAAATTAGGGACATGACACCCTTCACAATAGTCACAAATAGTATAAAATGCATTGGTGTGACTCTAACCAAGCAAGTGAAAGAACTATATGACAAGAACTTCAAGTCTCTACAGAAAAAAAAATTGAGGAAGATCTCAAAAGATGGAAAGATCTCCCATGTTCATGGATTGGCAAGATTAATATAGTAAAAACTGTCATCTTGCTGATATCAATCTACAGATTCAATTCAATCCCCATCAAAATTCCAACTCAATGCTTCATAGAGATAGAAAGAGCAATTTGCAAATTCATTTGAACTATTCTCAACAATATAATGTCTATTACAGTTTAAGAAAATGTATTTGTATTTTCAAAGCTATTTTATATTAAACTGATTATTGACCTAAATATCATGGCACATTGCTTATAATCCTAAAGAGTTTGAAGACAAGTTAGGATAAATAGTAAAACCATGTCTCAAACACCAAGACACACAGACATACAGACACACACAAACACACAAACAAACACAACTCAAAAGCAGAAAAGGGTAAGCAAGCACAAACCCACAAAAATTGTCAATTTCTTTCCCTCACCTGAGATAGCGTGACTGTTCTTTTTGAAGTCTAAACCATGGCTAATGACACAAACCTATAATCCCAGGTAATCAGTGGACTCTAGAAGGAAGATCAAAATGTCAAGGCATGTCTGTGCTACAAAGTCAGTTCAAGTTCAGTCTGTAAAACCTAGTGAGAACATGTCTGCAAACAAAGAATAAAGAAAGGCCTGTGGACTCAGCTCCATGATAGAATACTAGCTAGTATGTGTAAACAGCTAGATTCAATCCATAGAACCATAAAATAGAAAAGCAAGAATAAAATGTATTAGCATGGACATTAATAAACATATTTCCAAATGCTGAGCCTGAAGAACAGCTTTCCAGATAACATTTTGTAGTAAAATGCCACTTGGCTTATGATTTCTCCAGTGTGTGTGTGTGTGTGTGTGTGTGTGTGTGTGTGTGTGTGTGTGTGTGTGTAATAGTACACTGGCATTTATCAGCAAATGTTTTCATAGAAAAATGAATTTTTACTTCAAAAGTCTGTGCATTAAGTTTAACAAATAAGGATCTGCAACTAATCCTTAAGTTATATTCCACACAAAATTGGTACAAAATACCAAATGTCAGCAAGAGAATCTGCATGATAACAAAATGATAAGAAACATACCTTTTAAAGTGTTGGCAGCCTTTTATCGTGCACTTTCCTATTTTCTTTATTCTTTACCTTTTCGTTTATTTTTTTCTTATTTCTCTTGCATTCTTGAGAAGTCCTCTCCAAAGTGATCAGATGAACCCATACCAGAGGCCTGAATGTGCTGGGTAGAATGGAGATGAAAGGACCTGCAGGTAGCTCAGCATAGAAAACGGAGCTCATGGGGGGAAAGTTGTAAAGTATGTAAATTAGAATGTAAGTATGTAAATTAGAATGTAAGTATGTAAATTAGAATGTTTGAATCCAAGTGTTCATGGTCAAAAAGGAAAGTTAAAAATTTGAAAGAAAGGAATGAAAAATGAGTACCAGTTCTTGTATTGAAATTGATAGTACCAATACAAGTTCACAAGTTGCAGTTCACATAAATTAATATGAAAATAAATGTGTACAGGATGCACCTGCATGACACTAGAGGTGGACCATTGGTTACAAACTCCAGGAGACCTTCTGAATATATATATATATATATATATATATATATATATATATATATATATATTCCTTGAGCACCAGGTAAACACATGCAGGCAAGCATTCATACAAATAATATATAAATAAATACAAGCTTTTAAAAACTATATATTAGTGGAGAGAAAAAAATCATGAAGTTCAATCAGAGATGACTCAGGGAATGACAATGAATACAATAAAATTAAAGTTATTATATAAAATTTAATAAAAAGTAATTAAACAAAAATACAAGAAAAATATGAATATATTTTACACAAACTGTTTAAATCTAATTTAAATCTGATGCCTGAAACAATGTCAGTTCTTGGTTTCTAATTATTATTTTAAAAACAACCTTCCTATTTATTATTTGTATAAAGGGAGACTACTGAGTTATTTGCTGTATTTTTATATCTGGCCACTTTGCTGAAGTTGTTTATCAGCTAGAGAAGTTCTCTGGTAGAATTTTTGGGGTCACTTATGTATAATACCATATCATCTACAGATAGTGATACCTTTATTTTTTTCTTTGGCAATTTGTATCCCCTTGATCTCTTTTTGGTTTTTGTATTGTTCTAGATACAACTTTAAGTACTATATTGAATAGATATGGAGAGAGTGGGCATACTTGTCCCTGATTTTAGTGGGATTGCTTCAAGTATCTCTCCATTTAATTTGATATTGGCTGTTGGTTTGCAGTAAATTGTTTTCATTATTTTGAGGTATGGGCCTTGAATTTCTGATCTCTTCAATAATTTTAGCATGAAGGTGTGTGTTTTGCCAAATGCTTTTTCTACATCTAAGGAGATCATGTGATTTTTTGAGTTTGTTTATATAGTGGATTACATTAATGAATTTTCATATATTGAACCAACCTTACATTACTGGGATGAAGCCTACTTGATCGTTAAGAATGAGGACATCCTGAGTTTTGCAGACAAATAGATCTAGAAAATATCCTGAGTGAGGTAACTCAGACCCAAAAGAAGGTTCATGGTATGTACTCATAAGTACTTATATGTACTTATAAGTGCACATTAGCCAAAAAAAAAAAAAAAAAAAAAAAAAAAAAAAAAAAAAGCGTAGAATACTCAAGATACAGTCCACAGAACACAAAAAGATCAACAAGCTGAAGGGCTCGAGTGAGGACATCTCAATCCCAATTGGGAGGGAGAAGAAAGAAAGCAATCACAAGGGGAGAGAGAGTGAAGGACTTGGGTAGGAAAAGGGACATGATGGGGAAAAGGGGAACATGATCAAGTGTTGGGTGGGGAAAAAATTGAAGCCATGAGAGCCAGCAGAAAGAATAAAAACAGGCAACCTCAGGAGGTAGAAGGTTGGAGGGGTCCCTTCAGAATGCACCACAGACCTGGGAAGTGAGAGACTACCATGAGTCAAAGGGAGCCTTAGATGAAATCCCCAACAGTGGGGACAAGGAACTTATAGCATTCACCTCCAGCAGATAGACAGGGCATCAAGTGAGGGAGAGGGTTGCCAACCGATAGTCAAAACACTGACACATAATTATTCCTGTCTCAAAACACTGCAGGGATAGAAATAGAGAGAAGCCTGAGGAAAAGGAGGTCCAGCGATAGGCTCAAAGTGGATCCAGCGACAGGCCCAAAGTGGATTGAGCTCAAGGGGAGGTCCCAAGGCCAGACACTATTACTGAGGCCATGTAGCTTTCGCAAAAAAAATGGGACCTATCATGACTGACCTCTGAAAGACCCAACAAACAGCTGAAAGAGTCAGATACAGATATTTGCACCCACCCAGTGGACAGAAGCTGCTGGCCCCTGTGGTTGAATTAGGGAAAAACTGGAAGAAGCTGAGGAGGAGGGCGACCCTATAGGAGGACCAGAAGCTTCAATTAACCTGCACCCCGAGATCTCTCAGACAATGAGCCACCAACCAAGCAGCATATACCAGTTGATATGAGATTCCCAACACATATCCAGCAGAGGACTGCTGCATCTGGATTCAGTCAGAGAAAATGCACCTAACCCTCAAGAGACTGGCAGCCTCAGGAAGTTTAGAGGTCTGTTGGGGAAGGGTTGGGGGTGGGACAATCCTTGTGAAGACAGGGGCATAGGGAGGAGTTATGGGACCCAGAGGGGGATAAAATATGAAGTATAAAAATAAAAGATTAAATAAAATTAAAAAAAAAAAAACCTTCCTGGTGTAAACTGCTAATCCCAAGACTGGGACAGGATGTCAAGGAAGACAGGTGTATCTAGAACTGAAAAGAAAGACAAACATCCACTTTTGATAGAAGCCCAGAATATCCAGCCTGAAGATATCATACCTAATGAAAAGTAAATAATTGGAAACATTTCAAGCAACTGAATAAACAACTGTTTTATCAATTATAGTCATTATATAACAATAATCCACAAAGCTATTTTAACATACTAATACATGACAAAAGCTTGGTGAGGGTAGAGAATATACACTGTTTCAAAGTACAGTCCACGCCAAAATATAAATTAATGCATGTGATTTATAATTAGATTATCTTCTCATCTACAAATTTTATTAGATAATCAAAGGTGAAATTATAAACTAGAAGCAGCCTAAACATATATGAAAAGATTAGTAAACTATCACCCTTTATATGTTGACCCCAAATATATAGTTGTATTTCTTCGTATGTTAGCATATGGTGACCATGTAATGAAGATCATGCCACAAAACAAAAGTTTCTCTTCAAAAGCATCTGTTTTAAAACTTAAGACTGAAAAGACTTTCAATGTTGAATTAATATAAAAAAATAATACCTAAATAAAAATCTTTATTTAGAAAAGTTTTATAGAATAAATCATAATAAAAAATTAGTTGAATCTGATAATTGATTATGTCTAAGTCTTTCATTATGAGAAATAAACATTAAAGTATTATGGACAACAATAAATAATATCTCCTAGTACTTTAGTTAATTTTTTAACTGTGTTTGAACTTCTTTCTAAGACTGAAAATATTTCAAATATGAAACTAACTTAAGATGCAGTATTCAGAAAACCTAACTGTATGACCTCTGTAGAAATTGAGTAAACATTTTTTTTATTTTTCATGGAAGTACAATGATAAACTCTGGCCCTTATATAAAGAGAATAAGATTTTGAAAAATGAAGAAAAACATGACTAGTCCAGGAATGTAGGACCTAAGAAAGGTCATGATGGTTTTTCTTTCCAATATATATGTCACAGACTTGAGTGGAAGAAAATGACAAAAGAAACACAACAGAACAGGAATAACATTTTTCAGTCTCCAGCAAAAGTCTGGTCAAGCCAAATGACTAACAGAAAGGAAAGTAGGAAGCAGAAATATGACAGACAATAACCTCGTTACTTCAAACAATGCAGTTTGCTCCTCCCCACGCTATATCCACTAACAAGGACACAGTGATGACTTACCATGTCTGCTAACTACTAACACCAAACCTACTGCCACATAACAAAACAGAATTCTTCCTTACCTAACCAGAAATAATAAAGAACAGCTTTAGGTATAAAAGGGAGACAACTAAAGGGGAGAACTTTCACCATCACCCAGAATTAAGGAGGCCAATTATACTCCCAAGTGAGTGACCATCATGTGAAAAACCAGGACCACCCAGGAGTCACTAGGAGTCCATTTCTAGACTATCAGTGAATCCTAATTGGAAGACCTGAACTTCTCTCAACATTTGGTGATAATCAGGCAGCCTACCTTGACTTCCTTGGATCCTTGCTAGCATTAGAGAATGACCAGAAAGCCAGAACCTTTAAAGACATTCATAATATAACATCAAATTTCCTCAGCTTCAAAAACATGATCTGTAACATTAATAACTACTAACTATGAAATCTCAAACTAAGTTACAAAGATAATTAATACATGTCAAAATAGGGTTGACGGCATGGTTGAAATTGTTTGACTATGATTTTTAAAAGAAACCATGATAAAATTGTATAGACCACAATGTGAGTATGCAGCAGGAAATCAGAAAACACAAGTGAGACATCTGGAAGTTTAAATTAGAAACTAAAGATAAATAATAAGAATCAAGAGCCAGTAAATCATCCATCTGATGGGCACCATAGTCCAGCCCACAACTCTGTTGCTTTCCCAGAACACTCCCCCAAACCCTGCCTTACAAAAGACACCAGGTAAGACTCCATCTCAAGCCCTGTGCCAGCCAAATCCCATTAAAACACACCCAACATCTACAGAATACACCCCTCCCCTGAGCTTCATTTCCAGTCTAGAGCCTGCTATCCCAGAGGTCATGCAGATAACAGAGACCTCGGCCATGCTGGTACTAAGGAATCCAGAAGAAACATTGGCACATCAAACCCCAGAGGCTATGTAGGCCAAAAACACCCCAGTAGAGACATCAAACTAGACCTGAAGAATAGCTGACCACCAGAACCCCAGGCCACTCTGGCAAGACAACTAAGAAAAAGTAAAACCCAAGGGGAAAAAAAAATTATCCTATTAACACCCATCCAACAAAGATAAATTCAGAAATCAGCACCTAAATCTATACTAATCAAAACCCAGATAGCAAGAGACCGTCCTAAGGAAGTAGTCAACAGCAGGCAGGACATTATGGTACCATTAGTGCCCAGCTATCCTACTACAGCAAGCCCTGGATATTCTAAGACATCCGAAATACAAAAAAAAAAAAAAAAAAAAAAAAAAAAAAAAAAAAAATCACCTTAAATACAATCTTATGAACATGATAAAAACCTTTACAGAGAAAATGAATAAATCTTTTAAAGGAATACAGAAAATAAAATAAAAAAGGTAAAGGAAATCAATAAAATTGTTCAAGACCTAAAAATGAAAACAGAAGAAAATAAATAAAAAACAAACAAAACACAAACAGCAACAATGCAAAAAGAAAGAAAATAGAAGCAGTAAACAAAGCACAAACTGAGAGAATCCTGGAGATGTAAAACCTAGGGAAGCGAAAAAAAAAAAAAAACTACATATATGTGTATTACCAACAAGAGGTAGATGATAGAATCTCAGGCATAGAAGATATAATATCATAAACTGATATATTGTCCAAAAAGGTTAAATCTAAAAAGTTCCTGACATAAAACTTTCAGGAATTCTGAGATACAATGTAAAGAACAAACCTAAGAATAATAGGAATAGGAGAAGATTACCAGACCAAACACCTAGAAAATATCTTCAACAAAATCAGAGAATAAAGTTTCTCCAACCGAAAGAAATAAATGTCTGCAAACATACAAGAAGTTTACAGAATATCAAATAGATTGGACCAGAAAAGAATATGCCCCTGCCACATAATACTCAAAACATTATATGTACAAAACAAAGAACATCAAAATCTGCAAGGGGACAAGGCCAAGTAACATATAAAGGCAGCCCTATTAAAATTACAAAATGACTCTCTAAAGAAACTAAATTCAGAAGAGCCTGGCCAGATGTCTTTCAGCCACTAAAATCCACATATGCGAGGCAGTAGTACTATACCCAGCAAAATTTTCAATTACTTTAGATGAAAAAAAAAAAAAACAACAAGGTATTCCAAGATAAAACCAAGTTTAAACCATAACTGTCCATAAATATAACCCTACAGAAAATACTAAAAGCAAAACTCCAACCCAAGGAGGCTAGCTACACCAAAAAAAAAAAAAAAAAAAAAAAAAAAAAAAAAAAAAAAAAAAAAAAAAGAAAAAAATCCACAGGAAATAAATCTTTCTACACCAGCAAAACCGAAAAAAAGAAGCACACACACATACAGACACACACACACACCAAACATCATAATTACTGGAATTAACAATCATTTGTTATTAATATATCTCAGCATTAATGGACTCATCTCCCCAGTGAAAAGACACAGGCTAACAGAATGGATGCAAAAACAGGATCTATCATTTTGCTGTGTATAAGAAACACAACTCAGCAACAAAGATTGGCGTTACCTCAGAGTAAAAACCAAATAGAGCCAAGAAGCAAGATTAAGTAGCCATTCTAATATCTAATAAAACAGAGTTTCAAGCAAAATTAATCAAAAGAGAAAAGTGTATTTTATATTCCTCAAAAGAAAATTCCACAAAGATGAGTCTCAGTTATGAATATCTATGCCCTAAATGCAAGGACACCCACATATGTAAAAAAAAAAAATTACTAAAGTTTAAATTATACATTTATCCCCACACATAGTGGGAGACTGTAATACCCCATTCTCATCAATGGACAAGTCATTCAGACAGAAAGTAGGTAGAGAAAAAATGGATGATATTTTTTAAAAGATAACATTATAAAAATTAAATCAAGATCAGTTAAACTATTTAAATAGTCCTATAAACTCTGAGGAAATAGAAGCATTCATTAAAAGTGTACCAACCAGAAAAGGGCCAGAGCTAGGGGGTTTTAGTACTTGACTTTCAAAGAAAAGCTAATATCAATACTCCTGAAATTATTCTACAAAACAAAAACAGAAGAAACAATACCAAATTTATGTTATAAGGCCACAGTCAGTCTGATACCCAAACCACATAAAAGCTCAACAAAGAGAGAAAATTTCAAAGAAATTTCTCTTATGAACATTGATGCAAAAATACTCAATAAAATACACACACACACACACACACACACACACACAAAACCTGAAGAAGACATTACAAACATCATTGATTAGGCTCTATCCCAGGGATTTAGGGAAGGTTGAGCACATGAAAAATGCATCCATATAATCCACTGTATTAAAAAATGAAAGAAAAATAATCACATGATCATTTCATTAGATGCTAAAAAAGCCCGTGACAAAATCCAACATTCCTTCATGATAAATAAAAATCTTGTAGAGATCAGGCATACAAGGTACATACTTACCACAATTACAGCAGTATAGAGCAAACTGAGTGTCAATACTAAATTAAATGGAGAGAAATTTAAAGCAATTCCGCTAAAACCAGGGAAAAGAAAAGGCTGTCCACTCTCTCCAGTTCTCTTCAATGTAGTGCTTGATGTTTTAGCTAGAGCACTAAGAAAACTAAATAGAACAAAGAAATACAAATTGGAAAGAAAAAAAGTCAAAGTATCACTACTTTCAGACAATATGATAGTATATATAAGTAATCTCAAAAAATTCTACCAGGAAACTCTCAAAGCTGATAAACACCTTCATAAAAGTGGCTGGGTACAAAATGAACTCAAAAAAATTGGTAGCACTCCTATATACAAATGATAAATGGACTGAGAAAGAAATTAAGGAAACAACACCTGTTATGATAGCCAGAAATAATATAAAATACCTTGGTGTTACTCTATTCAAGCAAATGAAAGACCTGTATGACAAGAATTTCAAGCTCTGAAGAAAGAAATTAAAGAAGATTTCAGAAATGGGAAGATATCCCATGCGGATGGATAGGTAGAATTAACATAGGGACAAAGGCCATCTTACTGAAAGCAATCTTCAGATTGATTACAATCCACATCAAAATTCCAACACAATTTTTATATACACTGAAAGAACAGAGCAATTCTCAACATCATATGGGGAAAAAAGGGATAGCCAAAACAAACCTGAAAAACAAAAGATCTTCAGTGGAATCACTGTCTCTAACATCAAGCTGTACTCCAGAGCAATGGGGATAAAAAGTGTGTGGTACTGGTACAGAAACAAATATGTTAATCAGTGGAATTGAGTTGAAGACCCAGTAATAAACCTACACACCTATGGAAACTTGATTTTTGATAAAGAACCCAAAACCATACAATGGAAAAATGAGAGCATTCCCAACAAATTGTGCTGGGCTGACAGAACATCTACTTGTAGAAGAATGAAAATAGATCCATAGTTATCACCCTGCACAAAACCCAAGTCCAAGGGGATCAAGGACCTCAACATAAAACCAGATACACTAAAACTTAAAGTATGTGGGGAATAGCCTTGAACACACTGGCACAAAAGACAACTTCCTGAATGAACGCCAATATCTTGGACACTAAGAGCAATAATTAATAAATGTGATCTCATGAAACTAAAAAGTATATGTAAGGCAAAGGCCATCTTCAAAAGGGCAGAATGGCAGCCCACAAAACTGAAAAAGATCTTCACCAACCTTATATCTGACAGATATCTGATATCTGAAATACAAAAAGAACTCAAGAAACTGTATATCAACAAATCAACTATCTCAATTTTAAAAATGGAGCACAGAGCCAGGCAGTGGTGGTGCACACCTTTAATCCCAGGACTTGGGAGGCAGAGGCAGGTGCATCTCTGAGTTCGAGGCCAGCCTGGTCTACAGAGTGAGTTCCAGGACAGCCAGGACTACACAGAGAAACCCTGTCTCGAAAAACCAAAAAAAAAAAAAAAAAAAAAAAAATGGAGCACAGATCTAAAGAGATAATTCTCAACAGAGGAATCTCTAATGACCAAGAAGAACTTAAAGTAGTGTTTAACAGTGCTTGCTTTGGCAGCACATGTACTAAGAAGTATTCAACATCCTTACTCATCAGAGAAATTCAAATAAAAAAACTCTGATATTCCAGAATGAATAAGATCTAAAACATAAAACATAAGTTACAGCTCATGCTTGCGAAGGTGTGAAGCAAAGGGAACACTCCTCCACTACTGGTGGGAGTGCACATTTTTGCAGGCACTTTGAAAAACAATTTGGCAGTTTCTCAGAAAATTGGGAATAGATGTACCTCAAGACCCAGCTATACTGTTCTGGGCACATACTCAAAGGCTACTCCATCTTACAACAAGGATATTTGCTCAACTACATTCATAGCACCTTTATTCATAGAAATAGCCAGAAACTGGAAACAACCTAGATGGTCCTCAACCCAAAAATGATAAAAGACAATGTGCTACAATGACACAGTGGAGTATTATTTAGCTATTAAAATAAATAATATCATGAAATTTGATGGAACTATTCTACTGAGTGAAGTAACCCAGAACTAGAAGGACAAATATAGTATGTACTCACTTATAACATAGATCTGAGCCTTAAAGTAAAAAATAACCATGGTACAATCCACAGACCCAAAGATACTAAGTAAGAAGGGGGCTGAAGGGGAAACAATTAGATCTCACTAATAAGGGGAGATAGAATAGCCACCATAGGTAGACATGATGAGGGGATGTGGTAAGACTAGGGATGGGGAGGGGAACAGGAGGTATCAGACATGGGGAACACAGAGGGAGAAAGTACTGGGAAAGGCAACTTGAATGGGAGTCAGGATATCTGAAAAGATTTAGAAACACAGGGCAATGGAAACCTCCAGGAATCTGTGAGGGTGACCCTAGCAATGGGGAATATGGAGTCTGAACTTGCCATTTCTTCTAACCAGCAAGATTTCCAATGAGAGAATTGGAGCGCCAATTCAGCCACAAAGTCTTCAATCTATAATTTGCTCTGTGTACAAGATGTGCTGTAGTAAAGATGGAACAAAAATTGAGCATTTCTGCTAGACAAATGACTAGTCCAGCTTGAGAGGCCATGAGAGGGATCTTGCCCCTGACACTGTTAATGATATTCTGCTATCCTTGGAGACAGGAGCAACTGTCATCAGAGATGCTTACCCAGCAACTGATAGACTGATAGAAACAGATGTAGAGACACACAACCAAAAATTAGGAAGAACTTGAGGAATCCTGTGGAAAGGGGGGAGTAAGAATTGAAGAAGCCAGAGAGGTCAACCACATCACAAAAAAAAAAAAAAAAAAAAAAAAAAAGGAGTTACAAGAAACTTTTCTTCTCTTTAGTTTCCAATATAAATTTGCTAAAACAAAAATCATAGAAACATATATGAAACAGATACTTCATAAATCTATAAAAATAAAGAGGAACCTAGAATAGGGGGATTAAATATATAGGGGTGAGAAATCTTAAAGAATGTGATATTGGAGGAAAAACTAACAGGAAATGGCCTTTAAAAGACCTACTACAGGGATGTTTTCCAAATAGATAGAAAATATATATGAAAGAAATTTAAATTAGGGAGGGAAAAGAATACAATGAAGACCAACATATATATTGTGTCAAAAAAAAACCCTTAAATACAAATTTTTAAAAATTCACTAAGTTAGAATCCACATATGAAAGTAAACAAACATCTCTCTAAGACTAAATCACTTCAATGACTACAACACTTTTTAGTTCCTTCCATTTTCCTGACACACACACACACACACACACACACACACAGACGTTTTCCCCTTGTAATACTTGTGTTCTTCTTATACCCAATCCTACTCTTCTGGGTGAAAGGTTCTGTCCCTACACCCAGCCTTTAAACATTCTTTGAAAGTTATGAAATAAAAAAGAATACACACTTTTTTTCCTTTTTTATTAGATATTTTATTTACATTTCAGATGTGATCCCCTTTCCCCATTTCCCTCCCACCCAGGGACCCCCCTATCCCATCCCATTTCCACCTGCTTCTATGAGGACGTGCCTCCACCCTCCTGCCAACTCCCACCTCCCCACCCTTGAATTCCCCCACACCGGGGCACCCAGCCTTCAATGGACCAAGGACTTCCTCTCCCACCTATGCCTGACGATGCCATCCTACCCTACCTATACAGCTGGAGCCATGGGTCCCTCCCTAAGTGCTCCCAGGCTGGTGGTTTAGATCCTGGGAGCTCTGGTTGGTTGGTATTGTTGCTCTTCCCATGGGGCTGCAAACACTTTCAGCTCCTTCAGTCTTCTTTCTAACTCCTCCATTGGGAACCCCATGATCAATTCAATGGTTAGCTGTGAGCATCCACCTCTATATATGTCAGGCTCTGGCAGACCTCTAAGGATACAGCTATATCAGGCTCCTGTCAGCATGTACTTCCTGACATCCACATCAGCATCTAATTTTGGTGACTGCACATGGGATAGATACCCAGGTGGAATGGTCTTCAGACAGCCCCTCCTTCAGTTTCTGTCCTGCATTTTGTCTCTATATTTGCTCCCTTGAGTATTTTGTTACTCCTTCTAAGAAGGACTGAAGCACCGACACTTTGGTCTTCCTTCTTGAGTTTCATGTGGTCTATAAGTTAAATCTAGGGTATTGTGAGCTTCTGGGTTAATATTCAATTATCAGTGAGTCAATACCATGTGTGTTCTTTTGTGATTTGGTTACCTCACTCAGGATGATATTTTCTAGTTTCATCCATTTACCTAAGATTTTCTCAAATTTATTGTTTTTAATAGCTGAGTAATATTTCATTGTGTAAATATACCACATTTTTGTATCCATTCCTCTGTTGAAGAACATCTGGGTTCTTTCCAGAATCTGGCTATTATAAATAAGGCTATTATGAACATAGTGGAGTATATGTCCTTGATATATGTTGGAGCATCTTCTGGGTATATGCCCAGGAGTGGTATAGCTGGGTCCTCAGGTAATGCTATGTCCAATTTTCTGAAGGACCTCTAGACTGATTTCCAGAGTGGTTGTACCAACTTGCAATCCCACCAACAATGAAGGAGTGTTCTTCTTTCTCCACATCCTTGCCAGTATCTACTATCACCTGAGTTTTTTATGTTAGCCATTCTGACTGGTGTGAGGTGGGACCTCAGGGTTGTTTTGATTTACATTTCTCTGATGACTAAGGATGCTGAACATTTCTTTAGGTGTTTCTCAGCCATTCAAGTTTCCTCAGTTGAGAATTCTTTATTTGGCTCAGTACCCATTTTTAATAGGGTTATTTGGTTGTCTGGAGTATAATTTCTTGAGCTCTTTGTATATATTAAATATTAGCCCTCTATCGGCTGTGTGATTGTTAAAGATCTTTTCCCAATCTGCTGGTTGCTGTTTTGTCCTATTGACAGTGTCCTTTGCCTTACAGAATCTTTGCAATTTTATGAGGTCCCATTTGTCAATTCTTGATCTTAGAGCATAAGCCATTGGTGTTCTGTTTAGGACCTTTTCCCCTGTGCCCAGGTATTCGAAGGTCTTCTCCACCTTCTCTTCTATTACTTTCAGTGGAACACACACTTTCATCCTGAGTTTTATGAATTCTTTTCATGTGAACATTATCACCTGATAAAGACAATACAGAAATACAGAGGTCTTAATACAACTCATAAAAGCACATGCAAATACACACACACACACACATATATATATATGTGTGTGTGTATATGGAAATACATAGGCTATATATACATATATTTACACATAGACACATATATACATCATATATCTACATATATACATATATGTGTATATATATACACAGATATACATACATATATACATGTATACAGATACAAATGCACATACACATACATATATATATATGTGTGTGTGTGTGTGTGTGTGTGCAATTCTACACCACTACCAAACAGGATTTACTCCAAGAATACAAGCTAGAGTCAATAGTTTTAAAAATATTAATCAACATCTCAAATTATATAAAGTAACAAGTAAACATCATAAAATCATGTTATTTGATGCATTAAAATATTTGATGCATTTTTAAAAAACTATTAAGTTTTTAAAATTATGAAAAATGGATATTATAGGCTTTCATCAACTCAGTATATTAACCACAAAACAATCAACAGTTAAGATTAGACTTGAATGCTGAAAACCTGATTAGAAACCAGCATGGACATCACATCAAGGCTCTTATTGAGCAGAGCAATTAAAGCGCTGCAGCAACCCCGAGTCAAAAATAAAATCTAAAGAAAAAAATTTCATGAAGATCAGAAAGGAAGAATGAAAACTACATATTTGAAAATTATATTCAGGGCCAATGAGTTTTTCATCCCCCAAACCCACATAATAGAAGAACAGAGCAGACACCTACAAATTATCCATTCAACTTTGCACATGCTATGGCACACACAGAAAGTTAATTAAATACAAAATATGTCACATATATTTTTTCAGAAACTTTCAATAGTAAATAGATAGTACTCACAAATCAGTCCTACAGAGGGATAAGAAAGAAAAAATAGTATTGAGACAGTTTTGTGACTCTATATTAATACTGAATTCTCACATCAAAATTAAAATTACAAGAGCATTTACAATTAAAAATTGAATTACTTTAAAACCAGTAAAAAAAAGCATATAAAATTTGTATTTTAAATTCTAATTCTATGAAACAGAGAAGCTGGGGCTGTAGTGATGGCCCAATGTTTAGGAGCACTTGTTGTTCTTGCAGAGGATCTGAGTTTGATTCCTCCAACCACATGGTGGCTCACAACTATTAATAACTCCAGTTCCAGGGGATCTGGCACCCTCTTCTCAAATCGAAGAACACCAGACACATAGATGGTGTGCAGGCATACATTTGAATAAAATCCCTGAAATAAAAGACATAAACCATAAAGCAATGATAGGAAAACTTAATATTATTATTCTTCCCTAAGAAAAACTATAATAAAGAATAAACATATGCAGTGTTGAAGAGAAGGTTTTAAATACCATAATCAACAAACTATTAATATTTAGACTGCATAATTAACACTTAGAATTCAGTATACAGAAAACTCTTCCACAGGACCTTAGTTCTATCCTCAGTCCACGCTGGACGTGTGGCTCATAGCTGCCTTCAGCTCTATCCCCAGAGGATCTAATCCCCTCTTCTGGCCCCTATGGAAACTCATGCATGCACAGACACACACAAACACACACACAAACTTAAAATTAAAAATAGATATTAAACATAATAGTCAAAGCAATCTAATGAGAAATTGGACAAAGAATATGAATATGCTTCATTGAAGAAGATAAAAAGAGGGAAGTTATGCCCAGCCAAACAGAAAATGTGCTTATTCACCAGAGAAATGGCAAACAAACCTCAAAACCATCTTACTACATAAAGCAGACTGAGATTCTTAATAACTTCTGTAAGAGTTACACATAGAGATATCTTAGATTATTCAACTATTTAAAAATTGTATGTGACTTTGTTTGTTTGAATTTTTTCCATGTTTGACAAACATCCACTAGAGCATTTATTTCCATAGTCTCTTTTTCCAAGGTAGCTGTGTTTTCTTGTTTTTCATAATATATTTTCTCTTGAATTTTTCTCAAACTAACTCCCCCATCTGTTATCATGTTTCCAATAGAATTTATTTACTTTCAATAAAATTTTCATTTTAACAATCAATTTACTTTCTTCTTCAATATTTTATGTACTCTCAATTCATACTTGCTCTGTTACATTTCCTTATATCTTTCAAGTACTCATTTTTCAATTTAAAACTTTGATTGCTTCATTAAGTTTTCCTTTTTCATTCATGCTGGCCTTTTAACAAAATATTCTTATTTTATGCCAATACATTTTATGTTTAGTATTCTTTTATACTATTTATTATCCCTAGTTCCTATTTTATTATTCATATCTATCATTCCTAGTTTTATGTTCCCTTTTCTCAGAATATTTCTAATATACTTTAGACTGAGCGCATCTTATATTATTAATCATCTCAGAATTAGTTAAGATCATTTTGATGAAATATTTACACAGAAGTTCATTATGGTTATGGATCAGGCAAGACTAAAGGAATTTCTATGTCATACCATTGTATGTGTAAATCATTTGGCTTTGATTTACCTCTGCCTTTACATATACCCAGAGGATGTTCCAAATTTAGAAACTCACTTCACTGTCCAACTCAGTCAAATCCAGTCCCCTGTGAATATGATATGGTTGTATATTTTATTAGTCGCCTTCATTTTCTAGTGATGTCAAATAAGGATCATAAATGTCCTATTCCATAGTCATGAGCAAATTTCCAATATGTCAAATCATTTTATTATTGAGTTAGCACAAAATACAAATCTTGCTTTTTGGAAAATGGATCTCTTGGCTGTGACTGGCCTGAAAATTTCATCATAGCTGGCAATTTATTGAGTGTCCAAAGTCCTCCGTTAGAATATATACAGAAGGAGGATCACAAAACCTATGGAAAAGATATAGCCATAACTGTGTCTGAGGTGTTTCTAAGATGTCATTCTCCATGTAGACAGTGAGAAACTGGCTGTAGCTACAATTCCTACATTCATTTCTGAGAGACAAGTGGAAGGATGCAACAGGGAGAAGCCCCATCTGCATACAGATATCCTGCTCACTATGAAAACAGCAGAGATGGAGAAACTGACTTACTGCCCTGGGTGAGTACAAGATCACCTCCATATGTCTTTTGTTTGCTTGTTTTTCATACAATGTATTTTGATAAGTATGGTGGTTTGAATAAAGTTAGCCCCCATAGGCACATATATTTGACTGATTAGTCATAAGGAAATAGAAATGTTTGAAAGGATTAGAAGGATTAGAAAGTATAGCTTCGTTAGAGGAATGTGGTTGATATATCCACTGTCACTTTATTGAACAAAATTAATAGTCCCTTTTCCTGAAGGTATTAGTTGCAAATAGCTTCTTGTTTAGGGTGAGAATTTGTATTCACTTCCCCTTCTCAGTGCTGGTCCTTTGTCTAATTTGAACTTTTGCAGTATAAAAATATGCTTATGGGTATAAAAATATGTCATTGGGAGTCATTAATTATTATGTTTCTTTAGTGGAATAATTATAGTAGGTTTCTTTAGACTGAACCCATCAGGTCCCTATGAATCTGTTCTTGATTATTGAAAATACAAAGCTTTCACTAATGCATTTATAATTTCTGCTCTGAGAAGGCAGAGACAGACAGATCCCTGGGGCTCATTGTTCAGCCAGTCTGGTAAACTTGGCAGACCAGTAAGAGATCTTATCTAAAAGAAAATGGAAGAAAGTTTCCAAGAAACAACACTCAAGGTAATCCTCTATCCTCCACTTACATGAAAATACACATATACAAATTTATCCCAACATACAAGAACATATTCATAAAAACATGGCATGTATGAGCTTATGCATGAACTGATAATACTCACAAAATTACATACTATGCTGACAATTCAGGAAAGTTTACCACATGCTTGGAAAATCTACTGAAATTCCCAAATCTGAGCCCAAGTTTAGTAAATCTACCAGCAAAGGCTTTAGAAAAGTTGAAGATGTGCAACTTCTAAAGACATACAAAAGAATAGAGAAAACAAGACAAGACAAGGCAAGACTCAAGACATGGGGGTAGGGAGCCACAAGGAGCATCCATAGTAGAATAATATTACATAAGAAAAGCTTTGATCATCTAAGAACAAAACATTATGATATTTTATGCTATTTCTAAGACTTGAAACCAGATTTTGAGAAAATTTTGCCAGCCAGGCTCTCCAGCAGCAGATAATATAGCGATATATTTAAAGAACTTAAAGAAAGCAAACATAATAAGAGTTTAGATAGCATTTTACATCAATAGCACAGGACAGGCACACCTCTGGGAAGGTGAAAAATAG
Source organism: Arvicanthis niloticus (assembly GCF_011762505.2). Classification (NCBI taxonomy): domain Eukaryota; kingdom Metazoa; phylum Chordata; class Mammalia; order Rodentia; family Muridae; genus Arvicanthis; species Arvicanthis niloticus. The sequence goes on along the minus strand of NC_047669.1, from coordinate 26,029,165 downwards.
TTGATGAGTATAACATTTTTATTTAACTGATGAATTAAGGTGACACGATGCTTGCAAGAAAATCAGCACGTAACAACAGTGTGTTCTGATAATGTAGGGAAAATGTAACAATCACAAAAGAAAAGATAAAAGGAGAAAAATATGAAAGGGGAATAGCTTTATTGATTGCTTTGTAGCTTTTATCTAGGATGAAAGAATATTACTTCAGAAAGTGAATGGGAAGAAGTGCTCACTAGTTCACTCCAATATTGCTAATAGGTGGGAACCAAGAGAAGATAACGAAGTGAGGACAAAGGAACTTCCAGTGCTCAAATGGAGCTTTAGTATAAAGTAAATATTAGTATTACATGCAACCTTCAGGAACACACAAAATAATACTCAGGAAGAAACAACAGAATAACAGAACCAGGAGACATCAGCTTCTGCAGGATTATGAAAAGGAAGCAGCAGTGGAGGGGTCAAGGAGAAAATGCTCTCTTCCTTTAGAACATCTTTCAAAAGTCTGAGTTGAACTGCACTAATACTACCTTCAAACAATGTTAACAATATTAACGATATCAATAGATCAATAAAAAGGGACATGAGCAAGTGAACCTAAATATTTACTCAGTTGCATAACTAATTCAAGAAACACCAAGACAAAATAATTCACATACATCTTCCTAAAGAAATAAAAAAAATTACAATCAGAATCTAAAATTATTTCCACCAGTTACAATTCATGATACTGTTGAACCTGAGAAATGGCAACTTCATATTAGGGGATGAAGCAAAGAAGTGGTTATGAATATTCCATCATTTCCAACATAATGAAAACTGAAATTCCTCTTGTGGCATAAAAGAGAAACTAATAGAAGATACAATGCACATACATAAACACACACACTCACACACATGCACATGCACATATGCATACATACCAAGGCTAAAGAGATGGCTCAGTTGGTAAAGTACTTGTCACACAAGCATAAAGTTCTGAGTTGAATTCCCACCCACCATGTGAAAAGACAGGCTAGGGACAAACACCTGTAAACCCAACACAGGAGAAACACAGGGAGAGGAACCCTAGGACTCACTGACCAGCTCAGTGAGCTTAGACCAGACATCAGAAAATAAGAGAGATGATTATAAGAACTAAAATAAACCCTAGAGTAACTTCTGTTACACACACACACACCCATACATACACTCCTATAAGCATACATCCATATGCACACACACACATACAAGTATGCTCACTTAATCACACACCTATACACACACACATTCTTATGTACCCACATGAACATGCATCTGTATATACACACACATTTGTGTATTCAAATGTGCTTACATAATTACATTCCCATACACACACACAGTCACTCAGATAACATGCGTACATATGCATACACCAACATCATACAGATACACATGTACACACAGAAAAAAAAAACAAGGAAAGCCTATGTTTTACTCACTGAAACTCATAGAAATACTTTGATACGTTTACAATAGAATTTGTCCTCTGTGTCCTGAGCCTCATCACTCTTAGAAACAACAAACAGACCAAAGTCTATGAGCATCCTGTCACTCAGACTACAGTCTCTGTACAATGAGCACCACCTCACATTGAGAGGAATGGGTGGTTTAGTTCTGTGCACATCTACAATTTTCTGTCCCAAAGAAAACTATCATTCAGTGGAAATCAGAGCAACACTGGAGTCAATTTGAAGTTTCCTACTACCAAAAATGGGACAATTTAGCAGAAATTACCATCCCACCAAAATGCCATGAGTTACAATGTGTCAAATACATGTTAAGTATTAACTCAAATAAAAATATCAAACACCCAATTGATTACTATGCTCATCATTCCCTGTCTGAATTTGAAATAGTGGCAACGAACTGAGGAAATAGAAAAGCAAACAGTTACATGCACCTTTCTCAGTCACTTAGTCTGCATAATATTCAAATCAAGGAAAAGGGGATGTTTCTTCCTATGGAAACATTCTAGCTAAGAGATGTATAAAGAATGTCAGGAGCAAAATATCTAACTAGACCAGGAATTGATCCTGACAGTAGTATCAATGACAGTTAACAAACAGGTATCGTGTGCCTTCGAAAGAAGACAGCGACTGTACTTGTGAAATAGCCATGCTGGGAACATTGATTCTCAATGTGATGAAGCCCTTAGGTCAAACTGACAATTTACAGGAAGAAAGAACCTTCACAATGCCTCCAAAGAGAACCAATCAGCAACTCCTAGAGTATGAGGAGCTAAGTTACAAAGTAAATCATATCCACATAAATAATTTCCTTTTATATGTGGAAAAGAGGGGAGAACAGCTATGAAATGTTGGAGCAGATGAGGAAGAAGCCTAAAGATGAAAAGAACAAAAACAAAACAACAATGAAGTCATCACCGAGTTGCAAGTTGTCAATCTTATTGGTGTTTGGGAGGAAAAATGTGTTATTAGGGGCTGGAGAGATGGTTCAGAGGGTTAAGGGCACTTGCTGCTCTTTCCAGAGAACCAGGGTTAATTTCTAGCATCCTCATGGCTGCTCATTCCAGTCGCAAGGGATTCAACACACTCTTCTGGCCACCAGGGACACCAGCCATGCATGTGATATATGGACATATATGCAAGCCAAACACCCATACACATAAAATAAATAATTTAAAAAATTATACTATTAAAAACAAATCTAAAAATCAAATTAGAACATTTAAAAGATTTAAAATTTTTTACCATTAACTAATATTTGATGATAATAAAAAAAATATTGTGAATGCTTCTGCCATTATAATTTATGTCACAATTCAAATAAGATTTTAGAGACATACTCATATATTTCCAAATTATGATGCCAGTTCTAAGATGCCCGAACTTAGCTCCAAACTAACATTCCAGAGTATGTGGATGGGGATGCAGCTAGATTAGTTTTAATTGTTAACTTGTCAATTAAGTGATGGTTCACAAGTTCACCAAATGAACCTAGGAACTTCACATAAGTTTAAAATGGCAGTAAAATGTTTTGAAAGATTAATGAGAAATCAAAGGGATAATGATGAAATTCTCTCTGGCCATCATTGCTTTTTAAGTAAGATGGTTTAATTTAAAGCAAAACACACTTAAAAGAGTACTGTTATCAAATAAGGTGATGTACCATCTCTTCCTCTGTATCAGGAATAAATTACTTTATGTTGACTTTATCCTAAAGGAGATTTTCATATACCTCAGGCTACAGTAATTAATTCAAAATAAGCACAATAATTAAAGAGAAACAACCAGAGGAAGGGGAGGGGAGGGGAGGGGAGGGGAGGGGAGGGGAGGGGAGGGGAGGGGAGGGGAGGGGAGGGGAGGGGAGGGGAGGGGAGGGGAGGGGAGTCTAAAAGTGTTCTCATTCTACCTTCTCTTTACAGACTATGCACAGTTTTCAGATACACCTCTGTACCTGAGGACCACTGTGTAAAGGAACTCTGTTCCACAACTAGGCGAACCCTTGAGAAAGCAGATCCATGGCACAGACTTACAAGTTCCAGTTGAAGCCTTCACTGTTTTGTTTGGGTTTGACCATCTCTTACGGATTTAAAGTTATTTTTATCTTAATTACCACAAGTTACCTTCTCTTCTCCGCCCCCCACTCCGTCTGAATACCATCTTCTTTCTAGCCAGCTCCCCTCTTGAGTTCATATCTTTTCCTCTGTGACTGAGTTTAATTGAGGTTGTTTGCGTGAGCACGGGTGGAGCGTGCATTCTGAAACACGGTAACTTACAAGTGGCTGGTGGTGGAAAGTGCTTCCAATTCACCTCAACCGTAACTTCCAATAGCTCATGGAGAGATGGCTGGTCCCCAGCCCATTCCTAGATTGAATACTAAAAGGCCCAATTTTATCCAGCTATTAGGCAGGTACCCTAAGATACCATGAGCTCATGGATATACTGTCTGTCATATCCAGAAGACAGGATTTCACATAGATCCTCTCAACAGTCTATCTCTTAAATCCTGTCTTCTTTTCATGATGTTCCTTATGCTTTGGAATGGTGGCACACATGCTCCTAGTAGTTCCTTGTTATCTGCACTTTGGCCAGTTTGAGCCTCTTAATAAATACCGTTCACTAATAAAGTAAAGAAGCTTATGTTTTAAATGCTGAGACCAACCCTAATCCGTGGTTCTAAACATAAGTGTTTTGAGGCACTTTGAAAATGTGTTTGTTTAAGGAAACACCAGGAGTATATTCCTTCTAGCGTCTCTTATAGGCACATCCATGAACTTTTAACAAGGTTTACAGTTTGAGGCATAAATTGCTTCCTGTGGATTAGGCCACAGATACAAGCAAAAAGCAATTGGTTAAACTCATAACGTTCATGCCTCAGTTGCATCACAATGTGTGTGTTGCCTGTCATATCAGCGTTATAAAATGCAAGCAGCATACAAGCTCCAGTCGGGGTAAGCCCAATGATCGAGTCCCGGCTTCAGCAGCCTGCTTAGCATCTCCCAACACTCTGAATGGGAGTCAACAGAAAGGAAGCTCCCATTTAGTTGCAACTTAATTTCTCTACATCCTACAACCATTTTCTACAGTGGTTTGATTGGCTAAATCCTCTCATCTAGCTTTGATGGGCAAAAAAAAAAAAAGCAACAGAAACAAATACACATCATTTCAGAAATTTCTGCAACCTCGCAACAACTCACCGGAGGTATCCTTGATCCAAAGTGACTTTTCAAAATAATTTTTAACTAAATCTCGAGAGTTGGACAAAAATACATTTTTAGCGTTGTTTGGAAAACTAAGGAAATGTGATCTGGACAATGGTACAGTTACAGAGAACCTCAACCACATGCAAAATTACTCACAGAATGTAGCTAAATGATAGTGGCATACCCGAGAGGAGAATGTGGTCTGCCAGACTTATATTCTTCTCCAATCAACCCTTTATCACAATTCAATAAAGGTACATATCTCATGCTTATTAATTTTCACATGAACAAACCTGAGAGTCACTGACAAATTATATAAACTTAAATGCAGACTTAGAGAGATAGTATCTTGAAAAAATGAGCTACCATTGATGATATTTTATATGTATAAATGAAGAACTAAAAGAGGTAACAGGACATTAACTATGAAAACTGTTAGTCGTTGCTGGCCCAGAAAATGCCATTATGTCTCCTGCTGTGGGCTGTGAGGATACCCGCCCAATGCCAAGCCCATGTCTGCAAGTTCCACTGCTGTCTTGAGTTCTGCCAAGAAGGCTGGAGAGATGAAGAATAGACTTCAAAGTGAAACGTTAAGAATTCCGCCTTTCAAGCTAGAATTTGGAACCCCAGAAAACTCTGCAAATATGTATTTTCCTACTGCTTGGATCTGAGCTTACTGGAGATATCAACTATTCAGCTAAGCAGAAAATCATCATGCCAACAGAGTCCACCGGTGATATCATCTTTGAAAGAGGGGTCACTTAAAATAAGACACTGTGAACTCTATTTTTCATCCAGAGCAAAAACTGGAGTCCAAGACCAAAATATATGACCATATATATGATGTGTATCCACTTTCTGATTGGTGTCACCTCCATGGTCTTCAAAGTGAAAAGTGAAATCTGTAGACAGGAACATAGAAACCAAAAATTCAACAGGGGATGATTCCTCAGGAAGATCTCACTGAGACAGATAAGAAAAGTTTATTCCAGTGATATTCCAGAGAATATAAAGCAAAGACATTTCCTCTTTCTGTGGAACGGTAGGAGGATTGCTTTCCCTAGCCCTGAGAAATTTTTCTTAATAAATACCAAAGCTTGTCTTAAGGACCTTCCTACTGTATTTGTTTCCTTGTATTGATGGCAAACATATATATATATATATATATATATATATATATATATATATATATGACTTTTATAGTTAAATTATTTTTTAAAAAATCAGATGTAAAAATTTTTGTCCTAAAGTTATTTCATATTGTAACTTTTAATATATTTCTGTGAACTTTCATATGTTATATTTTTTTCTTTAAGGAACAATATTTTAGATGTCTTTCATAATGTTTAAAATTGCATATTTTGTAAAAGGAACTAAAAGAATCACTTTCATAGGCACAGAAAATAATGTAACAGCAGACCATATGGGCAATGGGATCTTGGGAATTCAATTTGATGCAGGTTTAGGGAACTATCAGCAAGGGAGTATATCACAAGTGTTTTATTTAGAAGAGCAGTCTTCACATGACTAAGTTAATAGTTTGGCTGTTGTATTGTTCAGGACTCTCTAAAATAACAGAATTACTGGATAAATATATATATGTATATATAATATTCACATCATATATAAATGATTATATCATATATAAATGATTATATCATGTATAAATGATTAAATCATGTGTGTGTGTGTGTGTGTGTGTGTGTGTGTGTGTGTCTGTGTGTGTGTGTGTGTATAATTTATAAAAATAACTTGTAGGCTGCAATCCACAATCCAAAAGTGGCTGGATACAAACCAAAAGTTCACAGATCACATGAGGCTGAATATCTCAGTTGGTCTTCAGTATACACTAGAATCTCAAAGAAGTCAGTTCAATGCCAGTATGGGATGGACTTAGTAGTGAGATCAAGCAGGCAAAAAACAAAAGCTTCCTTCTTCCATGTCCTGACTACAGCTGTAGAGATTTTAGATTTGCAGAGAGTAATGACTTTTTTAAAGATCTGAGTTGCCTGGACCAGTTTCTTTCTTTTTTCCTTTCTTTCTTTCTTTCTTTCTTTCTTTCTTTCTTTTTTTGTTTCTTTTTATTTTTATGTATGTTGGTATTTTGCCTGAACGTATGCCTGTGTGATAGTGTCAGATCCCCTGGAATTGGAATTACAGACAGTTGTAGTCTGCCAAGTGGGAGTTGGAAATTGAACCCCCGTTATCTGGAAGAATAGCCAGTACTCTTAACTGCTGAATGTTGCTTGAACCAGTTTCTTTAAGAAACAGTGAGCTTCATAATCTCTAAAACAGTCATAATATCACTGATTTCTCTTCATAGAAACCTCTTCCTTCAGGGAAGACAATAACCAAATGACCTTCATTGGCCTTTTATAATTTGAAATTATTTTATTAATTATACTAATGTATATAAGATTTATGAGACTTCTATCAGCCTTTCTATAGAACACATACATATCTTCTGTTCTCTCCTTATGAAAAAAAAAATTAAAGGGCAAAGAAAACTCACACTGTCTTAGATTTTTTTCCCTGTCTTACAAATACTCTTTCCCTTCTGATTTCTCGGTCTAACTCAGTTAGCTAATGCACCCAGCATTCTGTTGTCACGCACTTAGTAGCATCTCATGTACTGGCCAAATTCTCCATTAAACCCTTACAGTTTGTGAATCAGCAACTTTCTAATTGATTGAAGTTCATTCTTCCTTTCCCCGCTGATTGCCAAGCAAAACTTCATAACAAATATATGAATCTATTCCACTGAGCATCAGCTGAAGCCAAGCTCCCTCACAGAAATACAACTGAAGTTGACCCAGAGTTGAGACATCCTATCTGTTGGAAACTTAAATGTCTGAGTGCCTGCCTAGAATCAGAAGCATATCTTTTTCTCAATACAGCAGAATATGTTTTGCCAAACTTAGATTTTTAAGATGTAACCTTCATAACCCTAGTTTCCCTCACTCTAAGCTATGATTATCAATCTACTTTTCATTATAGCCGTATTGAGTGGCTATCTGACACACGCTGTGAATAAAAAGTAAAGCAATCAGACTCTCAATAGTCTATGATCTAGTTGAGGATAGGGACATCAGGGCAGCATTTATAATATACCATAACCCGTACAATTTGAATTGTGATAACAGCTACAAATGGATGCTCTATCACATTGGAAGTGCATATTAACGATGGAGTTTGACCTTCTGAAGGGCAGGGACTGCTTCCCTAATGAAATGACCCTGAATCCTCTTAGGTAGGCATCTCTATGTCTAAAGCAGCAAGAACAAAGCACTACAGGGATACAAAATTGCAAAAGCTTTCTGGCAAGACCAAATTTTGTAGTAGGCTAGAAGTGATCCAATCCGTGTGATTGAAACTCAGAAGGGCACAATAAAAAGAATCTATTATGAGATAACCTTTAAAGGAATGAAGAGTAGAGTCTCATACACATCACATAGGGCAGATAATGAATATAACTGTTGTGTGAATTTCATATGACATTGCCATAATTAACTGACAAGAGAAGAAAGGTATGATGATGGAGAGGAAACCAACCAAATTGCTGTGGTGCTATTGTCCCATTTAATTGGTTTGACTCTGAACACGATGAGTCTCATGCTTAGTCCTCATATACCCCTCCCCCCGTTAAAAAATAAATGCACTTTTCCATGTCTCCTCTTGCTCTAGATGCCATGATAAAATTATTCTCCTTGAGAAAATATTTGAATAGGTTAATATATTTCTGCTATCTCTACCATATATTTAAAGGCAAAAGGAGATACATTTTTAAAGGTGTTTATTTTAATGACTTACCCTATGAAGTAGTGGGCGATGACAAGTTCATGTTTTGGAGGTAGACCAGGAAGCTGAGATTTCTGTCAGTGTTTCTAAGCAAGTTCTGAAGCAAAATTTTTATCTTCTGAGTAAAATACTTTGGCTCTTAAGACCTTACCTGATGGGATGAGACCCACTCACCTTATTAATGTTAGGGTGATGTATCTTAAAGTGAACTGATTATGAATGTTAATTCTATTTACAGAATAACTTCACAGAGACAACTAAATAGTTCTGGAAAGCAACTGGTTCCTATACTCAACCCAAATAAAGACAGAAAATTAATGCCTACATAGGCCAGACATAGTCCATCTTGTTCTACCTCAGGGGATTGGGCCAAGTTTGGCATGTTGAGATCTATGAATAAATTTATATGAATTTGCACACACACACACACACACACACACACACACACACATATATATATATATATATATATATATATGTATGTATAGTTAGCCTTAATAAACTAGCTTCACTAAAATATCAGCTTAGTTCATTCATCATACTTCCTTCCCCAAGGTTAAAAATTATATTCATTATTTCCATTTCACCCTGGGCTCTCTACTATGCTTGATGTTCCCTTCCAAAGTTGCAAGATTCTTAGATTTATTGAGATAAATACAGACAGTAAAACTAATGAGCTCTGTATTATGTTAATTTTAGTTCTTATCTTAGTATGTGATCTGTTTACCAAGATCAAGGTTTTTACTACATGACATTAGCCTGGCCAACTTCTCAGCACAATTGCTCAGAACTTTACTGACAAATGGTACTCAGTGAAGGAGCAGGAGTGTTCATTAAGAACCCCTAGGCAGTATATACATAGCTTTCCTTTGGGATCAATCTTACCAAACACCTAGAGACATTGTTTTGTGTTCTTATATTGTAGTTTGATGTCTTCATTCCTTATCCTATGTGAATTCACTAGGAATAAGTAGTAAAACCATTATAAAAAAAAGTGGGGTGTGTGTGTGTGTGTGTGTGTGTGTGTGTGTGTATGTAAGAATATAAACCAACTGATGTCTTGCAAAAATTAAACTTAGACAATTTTTGTTTTTCCTCCTTCCTGTGATTGTATAAACATTGTGGCCCACAGTTCCCCACAAATACAACATGCAGATATATGTATGTGGTCAGTATACACTGGTGTATATTTCAGTGTTAAAGACAAGATATTCATTTGTAGGCGGAATGTACATCTTCCCGAGATGCCAATTCCACTACAACATTTGAAGAAAAAAATGCCACCTGGAAAATAATGTTTTATAGCTCATTCTTGTCTCTCTACAAAACTTATATTACCTGCCTTTAACTTTTTTATTTGAAAGCTGCCATAATGAAGCCTAATTATTTGTATGCTAATAAAAATAAATTTTAGATGAAAATAATAGATATACAAAAGAAAAGATTTGAAAAAAAAGAAACTCTAGCTTAGTCCTGTGAATGTGCAGGAAAGCAGGGAGAGGCATGACTCTCTAGAACAGCCATCAGCTGTGCTGTTAATCACCTGCTTCGACCCATCACAGACCTTCCTACTGTTCGATACAGCCATCCAACACCAGCTGTCTTATGCTGGGCAGAGATGATCATCAAGAATGCCTGCACAACTCAAGTTGAGAGAGAGGCAAGGGAAGAATTTTCACCCCTTCCTGTTTTGCTAGGTCTCACTGACTTGGATTTCAAGCTGCTGAACCCCTCATCTCTTCCTTTTATCTGGGGTTGATTTTAGGAATATGTCACACTGCATTTTTTGTAAATCAGAATCCAAAACATAAACACATGAGACATAAATCTGCAACATAATCTCCTAAAACAAATATTATTATGGAATGGGTTTTAAGGGTCACTGGAACAAGCAGATAAAATATAACTGTAAAGCTGTTGTTACAGCGGACTTCAAAGCATGCCCCTCAACTCCCGGGATGCACCTGTTCAACATACTCTGCCACTCTAAATCCTCTTTGGGAAAGCCTCAGCAGCGTGAGCTTAGTGATCAGTGGAATGATCTTTTGTCACAAATTCTAGCAGCTGAACCTACAAAGAATGAAGCTCACTGGTCTGTAACTCCTGAGTCCCCAAGGGGCTCTTCTCAGTCATTGCTGGGAGTTGCTTTGACAATCGCACAGCATAGTGGCTTGTTTATGGCAGCTTGCGTATTTATGCCAGCGGCTCCACAATTTCACTCCTGAGTTCCTTTGAATGTCTCTTGATAAGTCATTAACTGAATGGGGCCTAAGGGAACTAATAGAGGCTAGGAACTGAACGCAGGACAAGGAAGGACTAGGGCAAAGGGAAAAGAGAAAGGAGGGGATGAGAACGAAGAGGAATAGGAGTAGGAGAAGGAGGAGGAAGAAAAGGAGGAGGAGAAAGATGAGGAGGAGAAAGAGAAATGGGAGGAGAAAGAAGTGAATTTAACCTTCCCCCAAACAACAGCATCTGGAAAACAATGTCATAAGCCGGACATACAATAGGGCTCAATTACATAGACCCATAGAGAAGAGTATAAGAGATTGTGGCGTTCAAAAGGCCAATGGCAATGCACATGGGCACATACTCTGCAGCTAGGATTTTAGAAATAGGGAAGAAAGAAGCACAAACTGGGGGATGCTGACCCTGGTAGCAGAAGCAGTTGGTCAGTAGGTTCATGGTCTTCTCACAAGTGTCTAACATAGTTTATACTGAACCTGAGCAGTAGGAACTACTTGCAGCAGATGTCATTCTAGGCAGTAAATTTCAGGACAGATGAAATAAAAGCGTGTCTCATGAAAATCAAAAAAAAAAAAAAAAAAATGCAGGATAGATGGTAGCAAGCCAAGTTATTTATCTTTGTCTGGTTTTTCAATTACATGGAGAACACTTCTTAGCACTTGCAGGCATGTGATCTGGCACATCTGATCTATCTTTGTTAAAAAGAGAATTTGGGACTGGTGATTCCACTAAAATCTTCCTCAGAAAGCTGTCTGGCAATGAGATTACTTCGTCTTGTCCCCTCCTAGTCCGCAGCACCTCTTCACACGACAGCTGTCAAGTGTGTGTTTCTCTGGTTTTGTACCTTGGATGCTATCAAATTGATTATCCCCAGCAGTCAGGCTTCTGTAGATTTTCTCTGAATCATACATTGGGTTTGTCTCTTTTCCCCATGCCAATGACATCTACAGTGCTAGACTACCTTTTCCCATCTCTTCTTTGTTCCTTTCTGTAGAGTTTCCCTCTTTTTAATGTCTATTTCTTAAGGCTTCCAGGTTTTCACTATTTTTAAATAACTTGTCCCAAATGTCTTCTTTTGTTATTTTTAATCTCAAATCCATGTTTATGATAAATATATCTTTTCTTATTTTTTTTTTTATTTTTGTATGATTGTTGAGTTTGGGTATCTCTGTAGATGAAGAAGGCACAAATTTGTATTCCTTACCAAAACTCAAAGCAATATAGATAGTTCCTTGGTAAATTAAAAGTTAGCCCAGTGTAGCAAGTAGACATAGCACATCTAGAGATCTTTCTCTTACTCAGTATTCTTATCCTGGATTAAGTGCTTAGAGTGGACACTTGTAATGTCTCCACACTACTCCTGTATCTAATATAGTTTCCCAGACTGTGCACTTGTTTTACATATTTGGAACTTTGTTGGTCACAACTTACCCATCACATTGCCTCATCCTTCATCCTATTAATCACTCTACCAGCACCTTGATTTTTTTTTTTTATCCTGGGAGCCACACATTCATCGAACAATTAACTAAGAAGTCCTTACATGTCAGGCACTCAGCCAAGTCCAAAGAGATCTGGCAGTCACCAGGGAAGACACAATTGCAGCCATTATGGAGTTGGAATGCCTTCAACGCTGCCAGTCACTGCCAAGCAAACATTTATGATTGTTGAAGATGCATTTATAGGTCATAAAGTAGTTTTATTGTTTTAAAATTGTCTGTCACTTGATGTCATCAAATAACTACTTTGTCGCCTGCACTTCCTTCCTACAAGCTTACTCTGCTGACTCTGAGACACTAGGGGTATTGGGGGGAGATAAAGTAGAAGCTGGATGCACTCTCGTGTGGAATGTAAAGTACATCATTTTCCTTCAGAAACAAAGCACCACGCTGCAACTTCGAAGTCAAATCTGTATAGCAACCACTGAGGAGGGTGCCTCCAAGTCTCATTAAGATATGTTTATAAAACGACATAAAAGAAAAGAACTCTAATCACCAAAACAAACTCTAGTTAAACCACTAGTTAAAACTCCAGTGAATTTAAGATTCTGCTGTTAAGTACTCGGGCTTTGTCTTCTCGTCAACAGAGCTGACATGCTGTTAGTCACTTGTTCATTGTTCTAATAAAACACTCACAAAAACAACTTAAAGGGAGAGAGCTTTGATTTGGCTTAGGGTTTCTGAAGTTTTAGTCCATAGCCTCATGGCCTTATTGATGTGAGCTAGTACTGAGAAAACTGTTTATTCGTGGCACCTGTCAGAACAGAGAACAGGACAAAGGACAAAACCAAGACATAGCCTTCCAAACCACAGCCCCTTCAAGTGTCCAATTAAGCCCTCCTTTCTAATAGCCAATTGAGCTTTCAACTCATCAACAGATTGACCTCTCCTGATCCAATCACCTTTGAATAGCCCAACCATCTGTATCTAGGGACCAAAGTTCAATATATATGCATCTTACAGAAAATGCATATCTAAGCTAACACATGCACACACACATGCACACATGCCCGCCCATGTGCGCGCGCGCGCGCACACACACACACACACACACACACACACACACACATACTGGGGAAAAAAGCACAATGACACTCTCTTAAGTCTCTCATTCTCACCTGTAATTTAAAATCTCTAACACTAGTCAAGCAAGGCTACAGGTATGTTGCTGAAAATTGGGGTTATGGACACATCTCAGCCACTGAACTCTTGAACCCATGGCTGTGAGTGTCTGCACAAGTCATGCACAGGATCAAGCAAGTCAAACTTCTGATACAGGTTGGTGAGGGACTCACAAGACTCCCCCCCTTACAGCTGAGAAGCTTTGACAGTTGAAGACTGTTGAGATACGGAGAGTAAGTTTTCTTTAGGGAACAAGTCCATCCATGCTAGGTTGTCCATGTGTACCAGTGAATGACCTACACCCATACACACATATGCAGCACTGATTGTAGTCATTGGATTATGAAATGAGGACGTGCTTTTGGGAGGAAAATGGGATGGTGGGACCTGAGAGGGGGAGTATAACATCAATATGATTGAAATACATCGTATAGCACATTTATAAAATTCTCAATGAAAAAAATGTTTAAAATCCCTCATATCGTACATTGTCATCTTATCATTGTCAACATAAACCTCAACAGTTATAAGTGCAGTTAGGCTAATATGAAAAAGATGTTCAGAATGCTACCATTCTGCATAATTAAAACTACTTATTACACAGCTCCCTGTTTCTCTTCCCCAAGTCCATGGTAGTTAATAATAGTATTTTTATTTATATAATTTGACCACTTGTAAACATATTCATGAAATTTGGTAATATTACTTCTTTTTGACTAGCTGACTTTATTTATTACAATGCCTCCAAGTTCATACAAGTTTTACCTTGTGACAAGGTTTTCTTCCTTTTAATGTTGAATAAATTACCATTGGTTTTAAATGTACACCACATTTTGTTTATCCACACATCTGTTGATAGACTTTTGGGTTGATTACACCTTTTGGGTAGTTGAAATACTCTCCTATGACCATGAATAGGACAATATTTTCTATTTGGCAACTTAGACTTCAATTATTTTGAATATTCATTCAGAAATGGAGCAGATGAGTGATATAATTATTATAGTTTTAATTTGTTGAACAGTCAAGGTGTTTCCTACCTTTGCCATATCATTTCCAATTCCATCCTCTGTGTTCAAGCTTTCCAACTACCTCACACCCTGTCCAATACCTTTTGTTTTCTGGATGTGTTTATAGTAATCATCCGAATAGGTAGACATGCTATCTTGATGTGATTTTCATTCGCATTTCACTAACAATTAATGATATTCACTTTCTCATAGTCATTTAGGCATATCACATTTGAGATACTGCACATCCAAGTCCTTTATTTTTAGATCAGGTTATTTGAGTTGTATTGTAGATTAATTTTAGGAACTCTCTATATATTGTGAATATGTTAAAATATGTGACTTGAACACCTTTTTTTCTTTCAACCTGTAGATTATTTTACTTTGTTGCTTACGTCCTTTGACAAGCAAACTCTCTGAATGTAGATGCCGTTCCATTTGGTTAATTTTGCTTAGCACATTCTTGCAAATGTTAGAACCAACAAGTCACTCTCAAGATTGATAGCATAGATACATGCTCTTATGGGATTGTTTTTTAAATCAAAGTTAGGATAATCAACGTTTAGGATATCCCATTTAAGTTTTTGATTAATATTCAGATGTCTGTGATCTCAGAGTCATGATGGCTAATCTTGATTGTCAACCTGGCTACATTAGGAGATAACTAAAACCCAACTTTTTGGGGGGGGGCTGGGTTGAATTATTTGAGGTAGGAGACTCACCCTAAATCTGGATTATTTGAGGTCAGATCATTTGAGACCCATCCTAAATCTGGGCTATACCTGCTGGTGGCAGCCCACAGGACATGGTAGAAGAAAGGTTGGGCTTTCTGCCTGTTTGCCCTCACTCTCATTGGCTAGTTCATCAACTTCTTTATGATTCCAATGTAGACTAAAAAACCAATAGCTCTCTAAAACCAAACAGGGACGTTCCAGTATTAGACTAGAACTGCTAAGATATCCAATCTTGTGGACAAAACAACCACTGGTTCTTAGGCCTTTCTGACAGGATATAGCAATTGGTAAAATACAACACAGCCTATAAGAAATTCTAATAAATCTCATTTTGGTATATAGTAAGTATATACTATATATATATATATATATATATATATATATATATATATATTATATGTGTGTATACAGTTAAATATGTATACACACACATGTATATATCTGTCCTGTTACTTAGACAAGTCTGAATATTACAGAGTCCAATACAAACTTTGAATAACTAGTTTTCCAAAATCATTGCCTCACTCGTCCTTTCCCCACTGAGTGCTGTCTGGACCTGTCATGCCTTATGTTGGTTATAAATTTGATAAGGTCAGGAGTCATCTTGGAAACAAAACCAGGAGCTTACCTAGATTGGGGTTAAAGTAGGAAGAGAGGTAGGAAGGCACATCCTTATTAGGGTGTTGGGGGGGAATAGAACCCTGATCTGTGCCCTGGAGTGTATAAATTGAAGAGAGTGAACTGAGTCCTTACACTTAATGCTTTCTGCTCCTGACTGTGTACATGGTGTGGTTACCTGCCTTCTGCATTCTAGTTCTGTTATATCTTCCATGCCATAATGGACTTTATATCCTGAACTATACATGAAAACAACCCTACATTTGTCAAGTATTGTTACAGCCACAAGTAAGTAATTCAGCTTTCTTGCTGAAGGACAAATGTCCTGGAGCTTTTTTTTTCTGGGCCCTCTATTCTATTGCCTGTTCTATGATTGACATTGTTTTGGCCATTGAGGATATTTTTGCCATTCCATAAGGATGCTAGATTTTTATTTTATTTCTGAAAAAAACAATTATCATTAAAGTTTGACACTGAATATGTTAAGTATGTAAATTACCTGGGGTAATATTAACACCTTAACACTGGTGTCTTCTAGCCCTTCACTTGAGAGTGTCTCTTTATTTGTATTTTCTTTGTTTTCTTTTAGCAATGTTGTACAGTTTTCAGTGTGCAATGTGTTTTTCTTTTCAGTTCATTTTATGCCTAAGAATGTTTGCTATTATTGTTTACTGAAATACATTGTGAATTTTTCTTTATGAATACTTGCTGTTGTATAGAAACATAGCTGATATTGTATGTTGGTTGTATATGCTAAATGTTGCTAAATTTATTAGTTCTAATACTTTCTTAGAATCTGACACCTTTGAAGTTGATTGTAATCCTCCTTATGACACCCTTTAATACAAATTCTCCTTTTTACCCTGTAAGTTCTTGGAAATAAATGTGTGTTGAAGTCTACAGAATAAGATGTAGCATTTTTATAAGATCCGTATGCACAAGGCAAAAATCTGCTGCTCACATACATCATTTCATTTGATCTTTACAACTACTATACCCATGAGTCATTCCCATTTCACAGACTAGAAGTCTGTGGAATAGGATTTCAGTGATTGTCAAAGATTATTTACTCAGTAGTAGTAAATCCAAAATATGAGTAAGCATCATAACTACAGTTACATCTAGAAAGCAGAGAAGAACAATGCTCAAGCCATGATACAGCATGGAGCACAATCCCTGCTCATCTTATATGGAAATGCTTGGTGTACAGTGCTGTCTCTGAGTTAAATGGCATATAAAGAAAGGCTGATACAGATGAGGAAGTGCTAAGAATTTAGAATGGAGCCTCATCTTCCCCACTTAACTAGCCATTTCCATCCATTTCTGTGTTTTCCAAATCAATTTTCCCCATTTTCTGGAATCATTCTTCTCACAAAATCATGGGTGTTTATTGCGAGTGCTATTTTACCTTTCGCTGGACTTCACATGGTGATTATTCTCCTTAACCCTCAGCATCTCCTTCACTTTTTTCTTAAGCACTAAAATAATAATGACTTGTGTTCTTATTTATAGTAAGTAACATAGTGTGGTTAGAAGGGAGTTTTCCTCTACATAATGGTGACTGGACTTTTTTGAAAACATCATTAGGGCATCCATTTCATATCTTCTCTGGCTATCATAGTATTGGTTACATTTGCAGATACCCAATACAAGGTGAATAATTCAAACAAGCATGTTTGCTTCATAGGAGTGCAAAAAAATAATTCTGCGTTTTAGCTGAAGAAATGGCTAGAGTACTGAAAGTGCTTGTCTCATAAGCATGAGGACCAGAGTTCAACCTCTCAGAGTTAAAAAAAAAAAAAAAAAGTCACATGTAGTACCACATAATTGTAAGGCCGGCATTGGAGGGACAAAGACAAGGTGACCTCTAGCCAGTCAAGGCTAACTGGTAAGCTCAAAGCCAAGGAGAGAACCTATCTCAAATGAGATGTATACTGTGTCTGAGGATGACACATGAACTTGTCCTGTGGTTTTGACACCCGTGTATGTGCACACATATCCTACACAGAAACATCGAGCCCTCTACATGCATGTACTTACTGGCACATGATTATGCACAGATACACATATCAACTGACACAGAAAACAAAACAACAACAACAACAAATGTCTGACTCAGCCTTTTGGTGATCCTCCATGGTTAACATTTCTCTATATCCTCAGCATGGTGTGTCCCTACATTTCCTGGGTAAGCATAATGATCTCCCTTCTCTGTCCCATCTTCGGCTTTTTTTTGACTGGTCTTGATTTTTGTTCTTTGTGAAATAACATTGACATAGTAAGTATTTTCTTATTTATGAGTTCTGTGAGATATCGTACCAAATACTTTCTGTTAGGGACAGAAACTATTCTGGGATTTGCAGGGCTGATGTGAAGTAAGGGTAACCAAGGGACCTGTGAATTGGTACTAGTATATGAAGGAACAACAATTTCATTGAGGGTGTTCACCTATGAAGACTGGCCCAACTCAGGTTGGATTCACTTTGGGTGAGGACATCCTCTTGGAGATTGGAGGAGGATGTGTAGGATGTTTAACAGTCAGAGGGTGGACCTGGAAGGGGGTAAAGTCTGGACTGTAAAAAAATGATTAAAGAATAAATTTTTTAAAAGTCACTTCAACTGGCAATTCAGAATACATAAGTGAAATTAAGAATATTTTCTAATTTCTGTATCTGAAGAGATGGCCCAATATGTAAAAATACTTGATGCTTTTGTGGTTCCAGCACCTATATCGAGGAACTCACAAACTCCTGTATTTACAGCTCAGGGGGAGATCTAATGCCTTTGCCCTCCATAGGCACCTTCACTCACATGCCTATACCCACACACATATAGATAACTATGTATAATAAAACTCAAATTATTCCATTTTCAAAAGCAATGGGCATAATAACAAATACACAGAAATAAATTCACTGGAATAAAATGAGGGTTTAAAGTAAATAAAAATGTATCTCATGTCATAAATTAACTTAAATAAAAGAAGAAATAGTCACAAAAAATCACATAATGTATGATTCTCTATATGTGAAATGTTCACAATAGGAAGATAAGCAGTGACAGAGAGATTAGTGGCTCCCACAGGAGGAACAGAATTTGAATAAACACAGGGTTTCTTTCGTGGTGATAAAAAGTTCAAAAACTGGACAATGGCAAGGATCTCATAATTCCATAAATTCACCTACACAACAAAACTACATATTGTAAAGGGTAAATTTCAAAATAGTTACACAATAATTAACACTGCTATGCAAAAAATTACTGTTAAAACTTAACTAGAAGACAACTACATAAGAAGAAAATATATTTTTAAAGGTAAAAAATAAAGCAGAATTTGCAGCTGCATATCACTGGTTCACTTCTTTTTCTTTCATTCATAATTTAAGGTGTGCAAGAAAAAAATCTGGTGTGAATATTTGATATATAAGGTTTTAGAGAAATGAAAGGAGACTGCAATTTTGGTGTGCTCTTTCAAAATTTCCATGTGTTTCAAGTGTATCTGCAGTGTCTCTTTAAATTTTCATGGAAGTTTATTATTAACAACATCTCCCTTCTGAAATTAAAATCAGGGTAGAAAATACAGAACAGGGGTCTGACACAATCCACAATGGTCAGAGCTGTCATCAATATATATTGAGTCAGAATTCTGGAAGAAACATTTTAATCAGCTTTATCCTCATAATTTAAAAATGGTTGTAGTGATATTGTATATTAAAAACTCATCTCTCTTTCAAAAAATTTATTTCCCTAACAATGTTCATCCACTGTTAACAGGTTTGAAATAGTAAAGGAAAAAAGGTAAAACCGTTCCCCAAATTTTCTATAGTCTTATTTTTTAATTAATTAATTTATTTGTTTATTTTGTATCCCAATTGCAGGTTTCCCTCCTTCCCCCTTCCAGGCTCTCCCTCGTACCTCCCCCCTCATCCCTTCCTACCTTTTGCCTCAGAGAAGGGGGCAGTGAGGAGGCCGAAACTGAAAATACAAAATCTGATAGAAGAGAAAGTGGAAAATAGTCTTGAATGCACTGGCACAGGAGACAACTTCCTAAATAGAATAACAACAGCTCAGGCACTAAGTTCAACAATTATTCCATGGAATTTCATGAAACAAGAGTTTCTATAAGGCCAAAGACAAAGTCAATAAGATAAAATGGCAGCCTACAGTATGGAGAAAGATTTTCACCAAGCCTACATCTAACAGAGGGATGATATCAAAATTATATAAAGAACTCAATATATTAAAAACCAGCAAACCAAACAATCCAATTCTATGCTCCCCTTAAGTGATTACTACCCAATTACATGACTTTTAAGGTTGTAATTCTCTTTCATTTTGGAAAATAAAGCATTGGGTCATGAATTTGTTTCTATTTGCAGCCTTATGCTTATTGAATTAAACAAGATATAGTGTCAATTTTTCAATAATGAAAATTTTCAATAAGGATTTTCATGTGGAAAATCAGGTATGTATGTATGTATGGGAAGAAAAACAAATAACAGAAAACTTCAAGAGTAGACTCACTTCATGAGCTATTAAAAATCTATCTGCTTTTAATAATCAACATGATGAGGTACTAAGATGTACACACACAGACACACAGACACACACACACACCACATCACAAATAAACCAGCAGTATAGAATTAAAGATTCAGAAATAATTCAATATTCACATGGATAGCTAAGTTATTAGGACAGAAAAACAGATATTTAAAGAAGTTTTCCTGATTAACTTTTTAGGAGGAGACAAAATTAAATCTGTTCTTTACACCAGAGAGAAGATTAAACTACATTAGACATTAGACCAAGGATTCACATAAAGTTGAATCATATTCAAATGATTCTTAATGCATGAGAAGATCTGAAGATATTCATATATGAAAGTTTCATACTAAAGTTTATTAACTTGTACATAATTTTATTAATAATTATAATAGTAAACGCATATGATAAGAAATAGGGAAATTTCAGTTCACTTCAATACAAACACACATTTGCTAATTAGAGTTAAAATACAGAGGAAACAAAAGATAAGATCAATTTGTTTGATGATGTAATAATTTTAAAAATATTTGTACAGCAAAATAAATGTCATAAATTAAGTCCAAAGACACCTGACATATTAGAAATCTTTGATATATACAGCTCAAATGGATAATACTTCGAATATATGAAACCTACTAAATATCAAATGACAAACAACCTATAATATATGATAAAAATGCACCAAAAATGGTAAGATAATTCTCCCATAAGAGGTACAAAGTCATACTTAAGCATGGTGAAAGATACTGTAACTTCCAGTTGGAAAATCACTAAGAAAAGCAACCCTATATATATTCGTAAGCATCAGATCAAAGAAAATGTACAAGTATGATAACATGCTCCATGGTCAAGGCTGTAAGAAATTAAGATGTATGAAAATGAGTATTGTTCTAAGACTTTGCTGAGAAGGTGAAATTAGCATATGCCTCCAAACTGGGACAGCATCTATAACCCAAAGAATTACTCACATGAGACCATCTTTATGAATGATTCAGATTAGCAGTGGCTGCTTATACAGCAGTAGACAGCTGTGGATAAGTGGCATTTGCCCCAAAGTATCTTGAAACTTATATTTGGTTTTAAGTCTACAGTAGAATTAATGCAAAGCTGAACTTAGTGGCATACAAACCATTAAAGTAACAGAGCTGACTACAGTCTTAGATAGCTTAAGCACAGACCAATGCAGAGGCTAGATGTTATGATTTTTGTGTAACCAGTCTTTGACCTTACTAGGGATTCTGTTGGCCTCAGCAAACATTGTCCAACCATGAGAGGGTGGTTTATTTTACTTCAGTCTGATCCATAGAACAGCTAAATGGAAGTTTTGTGCAAAATTCTGGCTGGGACTCAGGGAGCCATACTAGGTACACGTTTATTTGCTGGACTGAAGAACTATTTAAAATTGTTCTTGAAAACAACCTGAATGCCTATATATAGGAGTGAGTAAATACAATATGGTGCATCTATAAAGTGAAATAGTATGCAGGTATTTAAAATAAGCCAAATGGTAAATTGTAAGCAGAGATGTAGTGGTTTTAATAATATGCAATTAAGCAAAATAAACCCGAAGAATTTTCAAAGGTAAAACAAATCCTAAGCATATGTCATTATTTATATAATAGTCATAAAAATGTATAAATCTGCATTACCATCTCCAAATAGAAAAAGGAAAGATTAAATTAAAATACCATTAGACTCACAACTCAAGGTACCCAATCAAGTCACTGGATCTTGAATTTGATCATACATTTGATTCACTTACCACTCTTAAAGGGTAAAACCTGGGAGCAAATCTAACGTTCTCAATCACTAAGACATGGGCATTTGATTTTCTTTAATTTTACTGGAATATAGTAAATGTATAGATGTCAACAAGGAATTAATAAAACAGGGTAATTAAAACATAAGAATAAAAATGAAGTAGCAAGAATTGGACCCTTCTCTAGGTACAACTTCTTCTATTCGAAACTGAGCATTTGAGCCCAACTAATTCATCACTAAGTCTAAGGTTTTGGTGCTTCTAAGGAAATAAAATATTTAGAGATTTTTGTTTGTTTGTTTGTTTGTCTGTTTTATTTTGTTTGTTTGTTGTGGTTTTTGGTTTTGCATTGGAATAGAGTTTATGTGATTGCCTAAGCTGTTTTTTGTTATGGTCATCATCATCATCACCACTACCACCATCATCATCATTATTATTTATCATTCTCAATAGGTGACAACAGATGGCTACACACTTACCCCTGTAAACCTGCTTCCCTCCCAAGACTCCCTTGAGTGCCAGTGGCTTTCTGTGCTTCTATGACACAGGCCATGCCTTCTTCTAACACCCATTGTTTGATGTGCCTGCTGTTAGCTTCCAAAACTCATTTCTTTTCTCTTCTGAACTTGGGAGTCATGTGAATTCCTGATCTACATATCTACCAATGAAACTTTGAATAAAATAAAAATAGATTTGAATTTTGCACGTATTTACTTTGGCTTTGTGAAATTGTATCTTTCTACATTCCTTAGGCTGTCACCAAACTTGTGATTCTTCTGCATCTGTCTCTCAGTGCTGATATTATAGGCCTGTGTTACCCTGCTAGGCAACACATGTATTTTTGAGAAACTCAGAGGCTGCTAAAGTATCCTACTTGGACGATCAATGGAGCTAATAGAAACTCCATAGGTTCTTGACCTTCACAATCTCACTGTCATCTGGCTGTGGAATTTCACGTGCCAGAGCATAGGTTCCCCAGTGTGTCAAGTGTGTGGCTGCTGTCACTAAGGTGCTGTGTGGAATTAGCAAGTTCTCCTGAAGAATAAGTGACTTAATACTTCAGAAGAACCGTTAGAATAATGTTAGCCACAAAGTCACGACTCAGTACAATGGCCTCTTTTAAAAAGAATCCAAGAAACAGTTTCATTTACATTGTATATGAAATTACCAAGGAATAAACTTAACCAAGAATATAAAACATTTTTACTGTAAAAAAAAAATTATTTAAAAAATGGCCATCTTGCCAAAAGCAATCTACAGATTCAATGCAATCCCCATTAAAATCCCAACTCAATTCTTCACAGAGTTAGAAAGAGAAATTCTCAAATTCATTTGGAATAACAAAAAACCCAGGATAGCAAAAAAACTATTCTCAACAATAAAAGAATTTTTGAAGGAATCATCATTCCTGACCTCAAGCTGTTCTACAGAGCAATAGTGATAAAAACTGCATGGTGTTGGTACAGAGACAGGCAGAAAGATCAATAGAATAAAATTGAAAACCCAAAAATGAACCCACACACCTATGGTCACTTGATCTTTGACAAAGGAGCTTAAACTGTCCAGTGGAAAAAGGACAGCATTTTCAACAAATGGTGCTGTTCAACTGAAGGTCAACATGTAGAAGGATGCAAATCAATCCATTCTTATCCCCTTGTACAAAGCTCAAATTCAAGTGGATAAAGGACCTTCACATAAAACCAGATACACTAAAACTAATAGAGAAGAAGGTGGGGAATAACCTTGAATATTTAGACACAGGGGAAAAGTTCCAGAACAGAACACCAATGGCTTATGCTCTAAGATCAAGAATTGACAAATGGGACCTCATAAAATTGAAAAGATTCTGTAAGGAAAAGGACATTGTTAATAGGACAAAACAGAAACCAACAGATTGGGAAAATATCTTTAACAATCACACATCTGATAGAGGGCTAATATCCAATATATACAAAGAACTCAAGAAATTAGACTCTAGACAACCAAATAACCCTATTAAAAATGGGGTACTGAGCTAAACAAAGAATTCTCAACTGAAGAAATTTGAATGGCTGAGAAGCACCTAAAGAAATGTTCAGCATCCTTAGTCATCAGAGAAATGCAAATCAAAACAACCCTGAGATTCCACCTCACACAAGTCAAAATGGCTAACATCAAAAACTCAGGTGATAGTAGATACTGGCAAGGATGTGGAGAAAGAAGAACACTCCTCCATTGTTGGTGGGATTGCAAGATGGTGCAACCACTCTGGAAATCAGTCCAGAGGTCCTTCAGAAAATTGGACATAGCATTACCTGAGGACACAACTATACCACTCCTGGGAATATACCTAGAAGATGCTCCAACATATAACAAGGACATATGTTTGTAGTAGCCTTATTTATAATAGCCAGAATCTGGAAAGAACCCAGATGTCCTTCAACGGAGGAATGGATACAAAAAAAGTGTGGCACATTTACACAACGGAGTATTACTCAGCTATTATAAACAATGAATTCAAAAAATTCTTAAGGAAATGGATGAAACCGGAAAATATCATCCTGAGTGAGGCAACCTAATCACAAAAGAACACACATAGTATTTACTCACTGATAATTGGATATTAGCCCAGAAGCTTGAAATACCCAAGATTCAACTCACAGACCACATGAAACTCATGAAGAAGGAAGACCAAGTGTGGATGCTTTGGTCCTTCTTACAAGAAGTAACAAAATACTTACAGGAGCAAATATGGAGACAAAGTGTAGGAGAGAAACTGAAGGAGGGGTCATCTGGAGACTATCCCTCCTGGGTATCCATCCCATGTGCAGTCATCAAAGGTAGACCCTGATATGGATGCCAGGAAGTGCATGCTTACAGGAGCCTAATATAGCTGTCTCTTTAGAGGTCTGCCAGAGACTGACACATTCAGAGGACAATGCTCACAGCTAACAACTGATCTGATCAAGGGTTTCCCAATGGAGAAGTTAGAGAGAAGACTGAAGGAGCAGAAAGGGTTTGTGACCCCATGAGTAGAGCAACAATACCAACCAATCAGAGATCCCAGGGTCTAAACCACCAGCCTGGGAACACATAGGGAGGAACTTATGGCTCCAGCTGTATATGTAGGGGAGGATGGTCTTTTCAGGCATAGGTGGGAAAGGAGATCCTTGATCCCATGAAGGCTGGACACAGAGTGTGGAGGAATTCGAGGGTGGGATGGTGGGAGTTAGCAGATGGTTAGGGGCATATCCTCATAAAAGCAGGAGGAGGGGGATGAGATACGGGGTTTCTGGGTGGGTGAAAAATGGGCTAAGGGGCTAACATCTGAAATGTAAATGAAATATCCAATAAAAAAAATTTTAAAAAAAGAAAAAAATTGAAAAGATCAATTGCAACCACAACTAAATGAGAATATCCACTATGTTTGCAAATGAAAGTATTGAGAATATTCAACAATATTAATATTCTAAAAATAATTGTGCTGTACTCCAAAACATACAGATTTGATAAAATCTCTGTTGAAATTCCTATGACATTCTTATCTAACATTGAAAAGTCAATCAAAATATAATTCAAATCAAAATATATTCAATATTTTTTATTTAATTCAATTTTCAATATAATTCAATCAAATATAATTCAAATACCCCAAACAACATAAAAATAGAAAAGCAAAGTTTGAGACAATATATTTTACTTTAAATCATAGTTAAAATTCTAATGACCATGATAGTCTAAAATGAGAGAGAGAGAGAGAGAGAGAGAGAGAGAGAGAGAGAGCAAAATAACAGAACAATAAAATTAAAACCTAATAGTAAGTTCCAAAGAATTTTGGAGAACAGAGAGATGGACTTTGATTTAAAATATTTGCCTGGCAAGAAGTAGGACTAGAGGTCAGACAAAGCTTCAGAAGCCATGTAAATATCTGTTGGGCATGTAGAGTTCCTGTAATAACCCTGGTAGGTATAAATGGAATTTCTAGAGCAAAGGCTGTCTAGCAAGAATATATATCTGTGAGGTCTGGATTTGATTGGCAGATCTTGTCTCAAGATAAAGATCATGAAAGATTTCTGAGTTCAACCTTGGATTCTGTACACAAGCACACACACATACACACACACACATAAATGTTCATATACATAGGCATGCAGACCACACCCATTCACATACAAATAAATAAGAACAAAATGATAGTTTGTCATTTTGCTCAGCATAAATGGACATCAAAATATTATGATATATGAAACAAAGCTGAAAGTAAGAAAAATAACCAATGAATATTTTATTAACTGCTCAGATATACAGACACTACGAGATAGACAATAGTTACCTTTTGTCTTAATTGGGGTTTCTGTTGCTGTGATGAAACACCATGATCAAAAGTGACTTAGGGAAGAAAGGATTTATTTCAGCTTACAGCTCCACATCACAGTATTTGTTTTTACTTCTATTACCATGAAGTTCCTCCAAAAGCAACTATACTTGTCTTCAACCAACCCTATGTAGGAAACCCACATGGAGTCACGACTTCCTGAATCATTTGCACTGTGATGTTTTAAATACTCAAGGACATCTCATCTATTTTAATTTAATCCCCAAGTTCCTTGTATTGATGATAACACATTTAATAGAAATGGGAAACCTAGTCAAATTGGTTCCTTTTATTACTTTGCTTTTAATCAGTTCACTATGTATTTATTGACCATGCAAACCAAAGAGTTAGGACATTAAAATATAGGGAGGTTTCCAGCAATGAGTGTCTTCTCCAAGCCTACAGGGAATGGTTACATAATGGCTGCAATATTATGATTCATAAAAGATTTAATTTAGCAGGCCATGGGTAAAAATAGAAGAAATGCTTAAAGGCAACACAGAAATGTTGAGATTTAATTGAACAATTGAGTCATAATATTTTTATTAAAATCTGTCCTGAATAATTTGACTAAATCACTCAAAGTTAGAATGGATTTGTTGTCAAGTAGATGGGACTGTAGGATTCTCTCCCACAGACCTTGCAGAAGGCTCTAGGCAGAGATGTAAAATATGCTCACATGGCCACAGACTGAAGTAAAATTGTGGAGGAAAGCTTCTAGTAACTCCTATCTTTTCTGTTCATATGTACTTCTTCATGATACTTGAATGATAAATATATGGCCAATTTAGAAAAAGAAACTTTCAGTAGAGGATATTGTACTGCATTTGGGTTTACTGGGATACAGATTATGTGCTCACAAACAGTGATGGGCACTGATGTTCTTGTTAGCTATCTAGTATAAGGGAAAGATCTCCAAATGCTGTGTAAATTCATCCACCATTCCATGGCTCAGTATCAGAGGTCATATTACATAAACATGCCCTCCAGTTCCTGGACTGGAAGTGAGGATAATGGAGGAGAAACAAGGTTTGAAATGTACACAGCCAGAAGGCAGCCTGTGGAAAAATTTCAATCAGCAATCAGTAGTGTGAAATTCTAAGCAGTCCATTCAATTCTTATGAAGCCTAGTCAAAACAAAAGTAGCAGCCTGTCAAGAATGTATTCAATAATGTAACATTTCCAGTTATAAACATAAGGTACATTTTAAAATAGAAGTTGTGCATAAAGTTGAACTTCCCAGAATTCTTTTGTTGTTCTTGTTGATGTTAATAGGTCACATACCTATAACAAGGTTGCAGTGAGCCAGGACATTAAGATGGGAAGTTGTCGGTGGCATTATCTGTGAAGTACTGGATTGTATCTTATCACAAAGGATGTGTCATGTCTTGATGCTGTCTGGCATGTCCAGACAAATCAGTGAGCAAGATTGTTACTGAAGTTCCAAAACTGCCTGAAGAGACAAATGTTCTAGTGACAAACCCTCAGTCATAATGATCAGGAAGTCATTGTATGCCAGTGGAGAGGAATTAGATCACATCCTTATTCGGCTCAACACAACATTGGCATGCTCTGTAAATGCATGTTTCTATGGGCATTGATTTCAAATTCATTTTGACTTTTTATATGTATTGATCATGCCAAATTTTTAAAAATGTGTTATAAAAGTATATGAAGCTATAAAATAGTTAATTTTAAAAGTGGTTCACATATTTGTATGTGAGCATGTGTGCATGCACCCACACACACACACACACACACACACAGAGAGAGAGAGAGAGATGTTTACAACTTTATTTTGTTTGTGGCATCTGTCAGCTTTTTAAGTTTTTAATCCTTTCTAAGAATATGTCTTGTTTATATAATTGCATATATCATTGCCTAGTCTTCATTTTATATTTCTGGAATCTAAAGCATAATGCAATTGTGAAATGGACAGCATAGCCTTTAGTGCAATGTCTGCCTCACAAGTCCTCAATACCTATTTCTCAGTATTGTGTGTAAACAATCAGTGCAGTGCCGGGCACACAGTGAACTCTAAGCACTCACTTCTTCCCATACCAAGCTGAAAACTTCGCTTGACCACTTAGGAACTTGATGACTCTACCGAACTAAAACTGACCTTCGCAAAGAAGCAAGACTTACGTTGCTTTAGTATTTTTCAACTTTACAGTCTTTATCTAGGCCAGAACTTGTAGGCTGGAAATGTCAAGAAACACTGAAGGTATCAGAATTCTAGAATATAATACAGCATCCTAAAACTTACAGATTCCCCAGTGAGACAGCACGCTTGTTTGTATAATTCCTCTCTTCTGGTTGAATTATAAAAGACACATCCACTACTATTCTACTCCTATTTCTTTCAAAATGTTTAACCATTTATTTTCTTCACTCACATTGTTTCTAATATTCATTGTTATGTTCTTTTAAAAGAAAATCAGGGTTGCATTTACCTCAGGGAATTTCTTCTGTAATACACTGAAAATTTTGAAATGTACTTCACTTTCTTGCACCTACACCCATTCAGGTCTCCCCTATACCGAGTTGTATAGGACATCTTTCATGATCCTTTTATCTTTTATTCTGATGCCTTCCCTTCTTCCCCTTCTTCTCTGTCTTGTGTGCTGCCCCCATCCATGACACTCCTACCTAGCTTTCTAACATCAGCAGCTGCACAGTTTTACAGAAACACCCTCCAGGAACAGCTAATTGCTCAGGGAATTGTTACTCCCTAAAGCCAATGGGAAACTTTTGGAATCTCCTATTAGTCTCAGACTAAAATCCTACCTCAATCAGAGATAATTATTAAACTAAGCAAAAGGATTTCAATAGTCTCCTCAAATTGATCCCAAAGATGCCTCCTAAAGTGAGGCTGCTTCAGTCGGCTTTAGCCACTTTCAATTAACTCACAGCACAAAGCACTCCCAAGAGACCAGGAGCAAACAAAATCCAAATTACAAACAAACGGAAATATTTGAAGCAATTAAGTCCTTGGTGGCTTAACTCCAGGGTGCCCAGAAGTCTTGTTCAAGGCCAAGGACCCAATTGGAGTAGGTAAAATAACAAATCTATTCAATCTGGTGAAGTAACAAATACTTGATAAATTTGAGCTGTGTAGACAGTTACACTATATAATTGGTAAGAGGTGGGTAGAGAAAAGTCTCTACACCTACACTGCAATTCCAGGAGGTATTATATTGTCCACATCTCTACTTCACTTTGCAGACACAACCTCCTTTACTTCTTAACAGAATACAGTACTCCACTCTAAAACTAATTTCAGAACTCCTTGAGACCCTGATAAATAATCTAGGCCCCTTTAAATGCTTACACCACTACTAGAACTAAGTAGTCCCCACATATGCAAAATTGCAAATTGCTAGAAGAGTCGGTGGAGAAAAGGAGATTAACATTATAGTAGTAGCTGGGAAAGTAAAACAGAAAATGAAGCAAAGAACTCTATGTGAGATTGAAGTAATGAAGTAACTGTGAAAATTAAATTAAAAAAATAAAAAAGTCCTCAGAGTGAATCCCAGTAGCTGTGCCTATCTGATGTTGAGGTCAGAGAAGCATTTCAAAGGTGCTTAAGGTTTGACTGAGTGCTGGATTACAGAAGGCTCCTGCCAAGCTTCTGGGAGGGAGGCAGAGGCTAAGTCCCCATCCTTTTCCCGCTTGCTCTCCCTTCCCCTCCCACTGTTATCAATGGTGGCAAGGCAGCTGCAAGCAAGAGTTTGGGGACTGAAGAGCTTATCTGTAATAACAGCTTATCTGTGGCTGGCAGTAAACCCTGAGGTTAAAACTAAAGAAATTCTGTCTCTCCTGCCATTTCTCTTTCTCCTCAATGCTATTTCAGTCCCCCCCCCCCAATCTCTTCCCCTGCGTTGTGCACTTCAATCAAGCAAGCAAGTAATAAGCATATTCAAGCTCCATTGTACTCTAGGAATCATGGGAAGCTCCCAAGGCACAGGGATAGGCAAGACACTCTCACTGATCCTGAAGATGTGCATGACTGTAGAGGACACAAAGTGTAAACATTTAAGAGCAAGAGAAGCTGGCCAGCAAGGGGGTCTTTGTTGAGTTACAGTGAAGGTGAGTAGACTCTGAGTTCAGAGTAGAAAGAGTTCCTTCGGTGGCTGTCAGTTCTGTCCCTGTGGAGAGCTGACAGAATAGATATGTAATAGGCAAAGCTGGAGCAGACAGACAGCTGGGAAAAGGCTCAGACCATGACAACAACAACAACCAAACAACAACAAAAAGAAAAAAACAAAAATGAGCTAGCTTCTAGAAAGAGTCAGCCAGCCTGATAAGAAAACTTCTAAGGCAATGACAGAAAGGAAAAGTCAGCTCAGACTCTGGAAGTGTTTGGATATCAGTTTTCAAGAATTTTGGCCTATTCTGCTAGTTGTGGGAAAAGAACAAGATCTTAAAAGAAAATATAGAGTCCTGTTGTGGGAGATCTTTAAATCTCCAACCCAATAGGATCGGTCAATGAAAACACAACTCAGTAATTATGAATATATTCTGTAAGCCTAGATTGGGTAGATACCCCTACAATACTCTGTTCCCCAGCTATAAGACCCTTATAACTTGAGGGTTTTCCAAACCCTGCATTTGTCCTTCTACCTTCTGCTTCCCAGTCATCCTCCTCTGTCATCCTCTGTCATCTTCTCTCTCCTTTCTTCTCCCCAATCATCCTCTCTCTCTTCTCCCCCCTCAGTCCTCCTCTTCCTCCAATAGTCCTCCAGTAGTCCTCCCCCCTCCAGTTTTCACAGGACACCAATCAAGCCCAGCTGTAGGTCCAGTGCTGCTTCGGACTCTGGCCACAGCTCTCCATTTGGAGGTTGGGGGAGGAAACCTCTCTGCCACTCTGTAGGACTCCAGACCCACGCAGCTCTCTATGGGGGCTTTACCTCAGGTTAGTTGAGTTCTAATCAATATGTTAGGCGCCAATTGTACTGGGAGATTTAAATATTGCCCACTACAGAGTCCCTCCATTGTTTTTCTGGAAAATGAATAGTGAAGTGTACATAGTAATAATAATATTACATGTAAATTTATTGATTAATGTTTTATCTGTGTCTCTTCTCTGCAAAGGATACAAACTCTTAAGAAAGAGAATGTAAAAGATGATTTGAGGAGTAATACACGAGAATAATCTTATAGAATAAGAATCAATATTTTCAAGTCAGGATAATTTCAAATGTAGTGAAAGGAAGAAAATGGATAAAGGTT
This sequence comes from Arvicanthis niloticus, assembly GCF_011762505.2. NCBI lineage: Eukaryota > Metazoa > Chordata > Mammalia > Rodentia > Muridae > Arvicanthis > Arvicanthis niloticus. The sequence continues at coordinate 25,997,560 of NC_047669.1, read as the reverse complement.
TTATTCAATGCTAGAGCCCTTGCCCCAAATTACCCCAAAATGTAATGATAGTATAAAAATAAAAGATAAAGCTGTGGCTAAGGATAGAAGGCACAGAGGTAGTAATTGATATGAAAATTTAATACATAACAAATATTAATAGATGAGGTTTGGATGGCATGCATTTACAAATGCATATGTTCATAAACGAGCATAGTAATACATGAGAAGGCAGTCATCACAACCTGTACAAAGCTCAACATCTCACTCACTGTACAGGAATTTGAATAATTCTGGCACCTTCAGTAGATGGCATCTCTCTTTTATAGACTTGTCCTCTGGTGGAAACATGGCAGCTTTCACTGGGTTCCCCTTTTATTGCAATCATGACTAGTAAAGGCTATATCATGACGATGAGGATGCTCGGCAAAAGGACCATTGTCACTGCTGCCCAGTTGTGCCTACATGCAGCGTCAGTTAAAGTGATGAGGGCATGCTGCTTGCGCAGAGTGACCTGGCTGTGTCACTAACATGGGCTTTACTGCTGCCTCCAATTACCTCCAAGCACACCTGCTTCAGGATGTCCGTGCCATCATGTACTTCAGAAACTAAAGAGAAAACTAAATTCCTGGTACTTAATCTTTTGAGGATTGCTGCCCCTTAACCATAATCCAGCCAAAAGACAATCTGACTGAGAGGCTTGATAAATTCAGATTTGCCTCACCTTATAAGTGACAATTAATAATTGTCTTTCATCCATCAGAGCCTCTTCATCCTTTCTTTTGGGAATATGGTGATGAAGAAAACTTGTTCTGCATGATAGAGACTTAGGAAGCCTTTTGATCCTACCTCAGATAGGATCAGACTCAGGACTCAAGACACATAGCAAACAATCAGACAGCTGTGATGAAACAAAAACTGTCTCCTGCACCCTCTCTTGTATTCTAATAACTACACCGACTCTGCTGAATCTCAAATTCTGGTTTGGATGCCTGGACTCCAAGTCAATATTTACCCCCATGGTAGTCATAAGAGGCAATTATGTCAATAATTGATAAGAATGATTGGATGTAGAAACATCAGTGAAATTCCACAAACCCTATAAAAGCCACTTTGTACCTTTAAACCTAACTCCCAAGATGCCCATGGGGACCTGCATGATAAGTGCATACCAATGATCTGCCCAAAAATCTGAGTAGATGTCAGGTATTCCCACAGGGATAAAGCATGTATGCAACTGCAAGGACGTGTCTAGGATCAGATCAAAGAATGTCATTTTTATTCTGTTTCAAACTAGGGATTATATCTTGCCACTAATTAGCACCAATAACATTTCTGAAGCATACAATGTATACTTTATGTATGAACATTTATTATGTACATTAGTTAGTTAGTTAGTTAGTTAGCTAGATAGTTAATGAGTTAGTTTTGACAGAGGATTTCATACTGTGGCCTGCCTATGCTGGACTCAAGATCACATATAGTCCAATTTGGCTTCCCACTCAAAGGGAGCATACTGATCAGTATCTAAAGGTCTGGACTACAGATGTGAACCATCATGCACCCATGCAAGCACACACACATGCACACACGCGCGCGCACACACACACACACACACACACACACACACACACACACACACCTCCTAACTGTTCAGTACCAATCACTTTGTAACTTAAGTCATGTTCTTTGAAACCCAGGTTTGTGCAGATCGATCCTAGTGGTAAAGAGAATGCTGTGTCTCAACAATAACCATGGAATGCAAGAATTTAATTTTCAGTGTTGCTTATAGAAAATGACAGTCTTGACTTCAGCTCCATGGCATTAGCATTTTCAAACCCTGCTCTAAATTCAAACCAAACAAATGCAGTGTGCTAAAGTTCATAGCAAACCAGTATTCCATTTTGCACACATAAGAATTTCCTCTCAAGGATAATGATAGCAAATGAAACCAAAATAAATAATATGTATCTTTGCCTCTTGTGGAGAAGAAAGGTGAGCTCCACCATGCGTTTATCCCTTACTTATTCTTACATTTTATAGGGAAGTGCTTTCAGATGGAGTGATTAGGCTGGGCATATTGTTCCATTTCCTTGCAGACAGCAGTCTCTCTGAGAGTGGGCCCAAAAAGCCAATTTTTGCAAATATAGATGTCCAAGAGGTGAAAATGTTAGTGCCATAGCCAGTCATGGCATGTAGATCTCATAAAATGACTGCATTGGATAACGGGAGCAGACACTTTAAAGTTCAGGAGACTGTCAAGCTGAAAGCAGACATTAGAGTCTGTATGCCTGAAGCTATGGGGATATAAACATAAGGACATAAAAGGTCAGTCTTCCTCAGCAGCTGAATCACAGTCAAGAGAAATATGTTTCTAGAAATAACTCAAAAGACTTGTGCCATTGCCTGAGATCGTGGGGCTAGATCACATTTATCCCTACCCAAGCTATTTAACTTCATGGTCTGTAGAGAAAAAAACAAAGCAAAACAAAACAAAACAAAACAAAACAAAACAAAACAAAAAACCTTGCATCTTGAGATAACCTATATCCTACTACCCTCTTCTTTGATTTATCAATAATGTGAAAATTCAGAAATTTGATGACCACATCAAAGACTCTCCATTTTAAAAGTATGTTTTACCATACTGCAATTTGCTGTCATTGGAATACAAAATGGGAAATGAAGGTTCCCTGTCTTCTTTCATTTATAATAAATTTGGGGTTGGGGGGGGTGTTGTTTTTGTTTTGTTTTTTCAAGACAGGGTTTCTCTGTATAGCCCAGGCTGTCCTGGGACTCACTTTGTAGACCAGGCTGGCCTCGAACTCAGAAATCTGCCTGCCTCTGCCTCCCAAGTGCTGGGATTAAAGGCGTGCATCACCACTGCCTGGCGGCATTTATAATAAATTTGAGTCCACGGCACCAAAACTGGACAGGCCTTCATTATCTGGGTTAAACACTATCTCATAATCACTTTAGGCATTAACAGGAAAAATATAAGAACAGTATATGTATATGAGACTGACAAACTAGTCTTCAGAAAATGATAGCCTTGCAAGCACTAAGAGAAAGCATGGTGACAATGATGTTGTAGCACTACAATAGTAGTAGTAGTAGGTGGTGGTGGTGGTGGTGGTGGTGGTGGTGGTGGTGGTGGTGGTGGTGGTGGTGGTGATGTGGGGTGGTGATGTGGGGTGGTAGTGGTGGTAGTGGTGGTGGTGATTGTAGAAGTAGTGGTTGTGGTAGTGGTGGTGGTGGTGTGGAGGTATTGGTGGTGGTGGTGGTGTGCAGGTGGTGGTTGTGGTGGAGGTATGAGTGTTAGTAATGGTGGTGGTGGCAATGCTGACAACCGCAATGCTGACCACTGGGCTGTTGGCTGGGATCTATTCCATTCCTGGGCTCTTTTATTCCTAAGTCAGTCTGTCTTTTTCATTTCTCTATTTGATAATAATTTACCCAAATCAGGGCAGAACATTTCAGACACTGAAGAATTCTCTCTCATTTTCAGGAAGGGCTAAGGATAGAAAGTATTTTTATGTAAACCCAATTCCAAATTCCCAAATAATCCCTGTACTATCTTCCACTCTACATCACTAGAGTGTATGTTACATTTTAACATTTATAACTTCCATGGAGGACTGTGTATTCTTTGCGTCTGCACCTATGAAATTCTGCATCTGATGTAGTGAGGCATCCAGTAAGAGCAAATCTACTCACGGCAAGCACTTCTTTCTAATTCCATCCCCTCCCAGTTAGTTTCCTTGTGCACTAATCGTCTTTAACTCTTTCCTGACATCCTGCTGTACAGCTCTAAAATATAGTTGGTAAGTACCACATCATGGAGGTAGCTACAGCCAAGAAACTAGTTACAAGCAGCAGAAACATTTCTGGATTTTCCAATTTTTTATAAACACAAAATAGGTTTTTTATTTGTTTGGCTTTGTTGAGACAGGGTTTTATGTAGTCCAGGCTGGCCTCAAACATGCTGACTATACAAGGGTAACATTGAAATTCTAATCTTCCTGCTTATTGGCATCCATATCTATATCCACTCTAAGTATAGAAATTTTTGTTTGTTTTGCCATATTTGTTTTATGGCTCTGATGTTCTAGTCATGAGAAGTCCATTTGGGACTATAAACTGTTGTTTCTGGGTATAACTCCTTTCCCAAGGTATGGAGTTTCAATACTTCCTCTCCCTGATAAAAGAAAGAGGAATTGGCCACCACAACTTCACCAGCAGGCAAAGTGCTGAAAGGAGGAGGCATTGTGCTCCTGGCACAAGCAAACAGGCTGTTCCTACATCATAAGCAGCTGCAGCATCTTTCCTGCAGAAGGCATTTAACAGAAGAAGAAAATAATTAGAAATCAATCAACAAGAACAATGCAATTTCATATGCAAACCAAGGCAATCATGGAGATCCCCACACAGTTGCAGTATTGCTAATGTCCCAGTACAAGGAAGAGGCCCTTTCATACAGAATATGAATAAGTCAGAAGCAGAGGATCAGCCAAGCATGAGGATATGAGAGTGCGACAGGGTTCCAAACTGGAAGACTTCACTGTAATACATAAATGACAGTCTTATCAAATATCAGTGAGAAAAAATTGAGACTCAACACCACAATTCATACTTTATTATTTTGTAATTAAAACTAATATTAGTCAACTATCTGGGAGAAGTCATATTTTTTACTGTTATCTATTTATTTTTACTTTAATAAGTTTTTAATTAAAGTACAATTTACATCACTTCCCCATCCTTTTCCTCCTTTCAAATCCTCCCAGCCATCTTCCCTCAAAGCTCTCCAATATTGCTCACTCTCAGGGCAATATCCTCTTTTTCTATATTATTGTTATACACACATGTGTCACAGCCTGTACTGCCCGGCTTGGTGGACACTGTGTTGCAGATCGTTCTGCCCCACACTTTGGGGCGGCCAGAATGTCCTGGCCTGCTCTGTTGCTCCAGTCCGAAGGTCAGGGTCTAGCAAGAGACGGGAAGAATGGAGACAAGACAGAGGTTTTGATCAAGTCTCAAGTCTCTTTTATTGTCTCACTTCATGTCTCTCTTGTTGGGGGCCTACTTTTAGCAGATAGCGGCTATCAGCTTTGCAGCCATCTTGAGCCATGTAATCTGACATGAGACTTGGATTACAATAGCCTACAACAGTTAAGCACACTCTGATAATCTTGGTTTAGATACCTTGGGTGCGTGAGATTAAAGGTGTGTGAGATTAAAGGTGCATGACTTAAGAGAGTGACTTAGAAGTGTAGAGATCAGATTTAGAGACAAGACCTAAGGGCATGCATGATTAAAGGTGTGACCAAAAGGCATGGCTTAGAAGTGAGACATATAAAAGGCAGAAACAGAACAGAACAGAGAATCAGACACAGCAGAGAGAAGACAGAGAAGCAGGAACTTGGAAGAGAACTTGGAAGAAGTAACTTGGAACTTGGAGGCACTAGGGACTAGGCACTAGGGACTAGGAACTAGGGACTAGGAACTTAGGACTTAAGACACTTAGAGGAAGAGAGACTGAAGAATAAACAGGATTGAAACACACTCTGTCTGGTCTGCATTCTTCGAGTCTGTCCTCACTCTCTCTCTTGCTGAACCCCAACCCGCATACTGGAGTGGCAGCCTGGACCAGGATACAGTGGCCGCCAAACGTGGGGCAGCCTGGGCCTCAACATTTTGCTCGGGCTGCAACATTTTTGGCGCCCAAATGTGGGCTAGTGTGGTTCCCAACATTTTTGGCCGCCCAAAGTGGGCCAGCTTAGGTCACAACACTCTCTTATTGTCTCTCTCCTATTGTCTCTCCTTTTCTCTCCTATTGTCTCCCATATTTGAAGGGAAGTCCGGGGTATTTATACACTTTTGCCACGTGCCTTGTAGGCGCATGGATATCATGTGCCTTGCAGGTGTGGGTATGACGTAAGCCTTACAGGCATTTATAGAGTGGATAGAATGAACACTATGCACCTTGCAAGTGTGTATACCACGTGCGCCTTGCAGCTGTGGGCACTAAATAGCAAAACAAAATATGTGGGATTTATCAAAGTGTGCTCAGTTGCTGAAAACCAAGTCTCATGTCAGGGTATATGGCTCAAGATGGTTGCAAAGCTGATAGCCGCTTTCTGCTACAAGTAGGCTCCCAATACACATGCGCACGCACACACACACACAACATACATGTGTGTGTTTGTGATTGTACATGTATGTATATATGTTTGCACAAATACACATAAATACAACCTGCTGAGTCTGATTCCCCTTCTCCACAGAGCGAGTGTCCCACCCTTGATATCTCCTCAATCCTGGCACTTCAAGTCTCTTCGAGGCTAGGCATTTTCTCTTCTACTGAAGCCAAACAAGGAAGTCTAGCTAGAAGAACATATCCCACCTACAGGCAATAGCTTTTGGGATAGACTCCAATCCAATAGTTCAGGACCCACATGAAGGTCAAGCTACACATCTGTTACATATGTGTGGGGAGGCCTAGATTCAGCCCATGTATGTTCTTTGGTTAGTGGTTCAGACTCTGAGATCCCCAAAGGTCTGGGTTAGTTGACTCGGTTGGTCTTCCTGAGAAGTCTCAATCCCCTTCAGGGCTGCAATCCTTCCTCCTATTCTTCTATAAGAGACCCCAAGTTCCATCCACTGTTTGACTATGGGTGTCTGTATCTGTCTGAGTCAGCTGCTGGGTAGAGCCTCTCAGAGACATGCTCCTGTCTGCAAGTACAACAGAGTATCATTCATAGTGTTAGGGACTGGTGCTTGCCCATGGAATGGGTCTCAAGTTGGGTCGGTTAAGACAGGATAAATTTGGAGTTGAAAGTTTTGTGGGTGGATTAGTGTTTCTATTGCTCCACAGGGCTTCCTTCCTGGCAACAGGAGGTGACCTCTTCAGGTTCAATATCCCCAAGGTTGTGAGTTACAGCTAAGGTCACTCCCATTGATTCTTAGGCAACTCGCTTATCCCTGGTCTCTGTCTTGTCCTGGAGATAGCACCCACGTCCTCACCCTCATCAGTTACAGATTTCCATTTATTTTCATGGCCATCTAGCCATCTGTCCTGTCCTTCCGTGCACATGAACCTGAATCCCACATTCCCCTCTCCACCCACCTCCCTCCCCCGTTCCCCCACTCCTTCTGCCTCTTATGACTATTTTATTGCCCCTTCTTGGTGAAAGTCAGGCATTCTCAATTGTTCCTTTCATCTTGTTTAGCTTCTTTGGGTCTGTGAAGTGGAACATGGTACATGTATTTTATGGCTAATATCCACTTATAAGTGAGTACATACTATGCATGTCCCTTTGCAACTGGGTTACCTCACTCAAGATGATATTCTCAAGTTCTATCCATTTGCCCGAAAAATTTATGATGTCTGTTTTTAATAGCTGAAGAGTATTCCATTGTGTAAATATACATTTTCTTTAACCATTCTTCAGTGGAGGGACATCTAGGTTGTCCCTATTTACAGCTTTATTTTCAGCAGGTCTGATGAAGATGGGGGAGAGGAATGGATAGTGAAGGTATCCCTGGGATAGCACCCTGCTCAGAACAGCTTGGCTTTGCCCAGAAGGCTCAGAAAGTGATAAGATGGATGGGCGGGAGAAGCTTACCTGTATGGCTCAAAAATATAATGAAGGTAGAGGAAAGATGGTGGGAAATGAAGGTCCCCTTAGGTTAGCAGGTGCTCCAGGCAGCTTCACTAAGTCTAGGTTTTGATTTTTGATTTTTGATTTTTGTTTTTTGTTTTTTGGGTTGTTTTGTTTGTGTGTTTGTTTGTTTGTGATTTTGTGGCAGCATGTATTTTGTTTCAAGGCTGACCACTCAACATTGGACAAGCAATAAGAGGCCTCATCCCTGAGACAAGTTACTTCTCCTTTTTTCAGCAGTCATTAGTTGCCTGTAGTTCTTTGTCTAGGTGTAGGGTGTTCAAAAAAGCCCTGAATAGGTAAGGTCCTGAATGAACGTATGCTGTTTACATGGGCATGACCATGTCATGGTCCTCAGACAAATGAAGAAATGGCAAAGCATCCCAGCTTCCCAACTGATCATTCCAGAGTGACTCTCAAAAGAAAATGGCCATGTTTTCCCTTCCAGTCCCTGTGTGGATGTAGGATAGTGTGTGCAGAAAATGTTCATATTAGCTTTTTCTCCCTGGGTATTTATAGCCTGAAGACTGTTCCCCACAGAGCTAAGTCTTAATCCAGCTGTCAACCATAAATCCTGCCTCCTTGTTCAATGACCTCATTCTCTCATGTTCAGTTGTGTAAATAATATTGCTTCCCTATTCAATTCTATATAATAAACACAATAAGCTATTGACATACAATGATTTCCCCATCAGAGATCTAGTCCACCCAATCCCAGCTAGATTGCATGTTTCTGTGTCCGTGTGTCTGTCTTCATTCCCTCACTGTCTCAGTTATGTCCATCTCTGAAAGCCGTGCAAGGGCCAGGCATTTCTAAGTATGAGCCCACAAAATGGGGAAAGTTATGTAAATTACAAGCATTAAAACAATAATGAATATGTTAAAACAATAATGAATATGTATTACTTACAATGCAAAAACAGTCAAATATATTAGTTGACATAGAGATAAACTTCACTGAATATCTGCTTATTGTATTGTGGATAAAATATCTTCATAAGCAACAGGCACAGGAGGTAAATATTCTCCCTATTTCAGCTTTTCCCTATTTTCCTATAAAGTAAAACAAAACATGACCATGTTTTTAAAACACCTTAATTACAAAATCTTTTTATACATTTATATTTTTCTTCTAATCTTCGTTACACTTACTCTCTGTCCAGTGATGCTTCCATATATCAAGTGTTTCCCAAGTATTTAATTTAGATGTCATGGTCAAGAATACATTTATTTTCATATTTATATGTATTTTTAAAAGAAATTTATATTTTGTACTATTTAATAAAATTACAAAAGCAGAAGAAAGATAAGACAATAAACAAGTCTAGCAACAAATTCATTTGGCCCTTAATTAGCACACAGGCTCACTATAAGGAACAAATATGACTGCTTGCCAGACAAGAGATGGGAGTTTCCTACTGAACTGATAGCAGCATTAGCCACTGTGGCTGACCAAAGAAATGGACACTTACAGCTACTTTGGAAGTTGATGAATACAATTTGTATGAATAGTCTATGACATAGAGTTTTCTTAGGATAATTTAAAGAGTGTAAATCTTCCTCCTTCATACCTGTCTGTACAGAGCATGCTGTTCTGTTCTAGTTAGAAATCTATCACAATGTAACTCACAATAGTGTTCTCTGCCCCAGCTCCATGTACCAAATTATTTAGTGATATTGAATTTCCCTAGACTTCTCCAGGGGTTCCTAGAAGGTTTTTAAGCTTTGTTCAGTGAAGCTCTTCAACCGCAGCCTGGATCCTGCATTAAATCCTTTTTTATTTTTTGCTCACAGCAATAAGCCAAGCTGTTGTTATCTTTAAAATCTCTTTAATTAAGACTGTGACCACCAAATGTGACAAGACTTTAAAACTTGAACCGGAGTCAAAGTAAACAAGAGTTGGGCAGGAGACGAAGTAGCAAAGGGAGGCGATTCAGGAAATCCTGCAGGAGAGGGAAAGGAGCATGGTACAGAGCTCAGCTCAGTTCCAAACATTAGGGGAAATTCTTGCTGAGCTGTGGTAATAAGATTCCTGCTCAGTGTAAGCCAGGGTGATCCTTTATCATCTAGTGAAGCAGTGGGAAGGAAGAAAATCAGATCCTGTACTGAGGAGAAGGCTTCCAGTTGTTGACTTAAAGAGAACTGTACTACAACTGGAAGCTTGAGCAGCCTCAAGGACAAAGTCTAGTTAAGGGAGTAACAGAGGAGTCTGTGCAGGTTATGTTCAAGAATTAAGCCTTTGTCACCAGGAAACCTCAAAGACAGCATGCTCCCATGAATTGCCTTAACCAGATGTATTAGGTGAACTACAGTACTCATTTGCAAAGGAGCTATCAGTCAAGCACATCCATGTACCTATTGAGGATGGTCCCATTCTGAAGCTGCATTAATATAGCTTCAGTCAAAAGAAGAAAGTCAAAGCAAATAATGATTTGCTTTACTTGTACTTGCAATTTAAAAATGGTTTGTCAAGTACTAGACTATATACTCTGTAAAATGCAGAAAAGAAATAATTTAACTGAGGCAGATGTGGCAACATTAAGACATACCTGAAAGCAGAAGGTTGGTCCATCCAAGTGTAGTTTTACCCACTATTGGTAAGAGAGACCATGAAGGACACAGCTTCATGGCTTCATTAATTCTTCAAGTTTCAAATTTTATGAGCATTAAGTTTGCTTCCATATGAAGGAAATTCATACATAATATAATTTTAAAACTGTTAAGAAACTATATAATTGTTAGGACAGCCAATTACTGGCAATATTTTAAATAAGTACAAACATTTTTTTTTGGCTTGAGAATTTTGTCATAGGTCAAAGAAAAATAAAATCAAGTAACAAAATGCTGAGAAATATAACCCTCAGCTTTGACATAACATGTGGGTGGTATAAGTCTTCAAGGGTACAATTGGGTTAGTAGCACAGAGTAGAAAGCAGTGTGGTAGTCCTTCACAAGAAGCGTTGTATGTACAGGCAGGAAAATTTCTGGAGATATGTTCATACTGTCACAACTGTATGAAGAATATTGATGGCATGTAATGGATGTTTGGGATATACCTAAACATTTTATTAAGTACCGTCCTCCCCCAGCAAAGACTCAATTAGCCCAAAGTGATAACATCAAGGAAGTTGAGACATTTGTTGTCAGATTATTCTGAAAAGGAATCCTATCTACACCAATGCAGAAATGATAACTCCCAGTAAGCTGCACCAACCAATGCTAGTATTGGCAGGGTGAAAGATAGGTATTTTCAAATGAATTACAACTACAAAGAAAGACAATGATTGATAGAGAAAAATCTGCACTTCTAGATTTCCTTTGATTTTATTTTTAATTCTAAAGACTTCTCACGTTTATCCTCTGAGAGGTTTGTCACTTCCTTTCCACAATCCCTATCCCCACCCCACTTCCATTTATCCTACCACTGACCTGTTAGACCAAAAAAGATTCATCTGAGATATTATTCAGAAAGTTTGGAAGTAAGGAAACTGTGATGACTAGCTGACAATAATCTGATATAGTTGTGGCCAGGCTCATCATGGAGAGGAGATAGCTTGTCTGATGAAGAAATTATTGGTTAAGCTTTAAGAAGTTACAATCACTTTAAACATAGTGTGATATCTAAGAATTATCTAAAAATAATGACATCATAAGGTATGTTTTTTTATGTACAGTTCTCCTTTCTCTCACATATTTTTTAGTATCTCCTTATAATCATAAAATATTCTCTGCCTGTAGCCATAGGTCATTGTGACTCATACTTTCTAGGTCATGCCACTTTGTACATGACACTAAGGCAAAAAATAAATAATGTCAAACAAGTGCAAATGTTCTGTTTCAAGACAGCTACAGTGAGTGTAAATATGTCTTAGTGCTTCTCACTGTTTGCATCTCCTAGATTGTCGCCAACTAAGCCCCTGTTAAATCATGCTATTTCAAGCTTCTGGACTAATATCCAATAATCAGTGAGTGAATACCATGTGTGATCTTTTGTAATTGAGTTACCTCACTCAGGATGATATTTTCTAGTTCCATCCATTTGCTTAAGAATTTCTCGAGTTCATTGTTTTTAATAGCTGAGTAATACTCCATTGTGTAAATGTACCACATTTTTTGTATCCATTCCTCTGTTGAAGGACATCTGGGTTCTTTCCAGCTTCTGGCTATTATAAATAAGGCTGCTATGAACATAGTGGAGCATGTGTTCTTCTTATATGTTGAAGCTTGAAATACCCAAGATTCAACTCACAGACCACATGAAGCTCATGAAGAAGGAAGACCAAGTGTGGGTACTTTGGTTCTCCTTAGAAGGAGTAACAAACTACTCAAGGGGGCAAATATGGAGACAAAGTGTAGGACAGAAACTTAAGGAGGGGCTGTCTGGAGACCATTCTACCTGGGTATCCATGCCATGTTCAGTCACCAAAGGTAGATGCCGATGTGGATGACAAGAAGTGCGTGCTGACAGGAGCCTGATATAGCTATCTCCTTAGGGGGCTGCCAGAGTCTGACATATCCAGAGGAGGAGGCTCACAGCTAACAATTGAACTGATCAATGGGTTCCTAATGGAGGAGTTAGAAAGAAGACTGAAGGAGCTGAAAGGGTTTGTGGTCCCATGAGGAGAGCAACAATACCAACCAACCAGAGCTCCCAGGGTCTAATCCACCAGCCTGGGAGCACATAGGGAGGGACCCAAGACTCCATCTGTATATGTAGGGGAGGATGGCATTGTTGGGACATGCTTCTTAATATTTCTTTCAAGGGCTTTGTCATATAGGCATGTAAAAACATGGAAATATTAAAAGGATGCACTGTGGATTCAGACTGATTTCAAAACCCACTGTTTAGCTTTGGAAAATTGAGGCTTTTTTAGTCTCCCAATGTGTAAAGTTGAAATAAAACTAGGTGTCCACAACAGATGAATAAAATATTATACATAAGCATACTTATAATCAAGAAAGAGGAAGATTATTCAGACAAAGGAGAATTAATTTTTGTTAGTGGCAGGAAAATGGATAGATATACTGAGAATTATTTTAAGTGAAATGACAGACACATAAAAACAAGTGTAAAGTAGTCTCACCCATTAAGGAAAGTTTAAAAACTATTGAGCAGAGTGTAGAATGATGGTTCATAGGAATTTAAACCTGGGTGCAATGGGGTTGATATATGTATAGTCCCAGCTACTTGGGCAGTTGATGCTAGTGCCTACTTGAGCATGAAAGTTTTAGGTTACCCTTGGGAAAGCATAAAATATTTCATTCAAAAAATAAAACATTAAATGAAGGTAGGGAATGGTATGGAAGGTATGGAGTTTGATTATGAAGTTTGATCAGTGAACACTATACTCATGCAGGGAAATATCTCACTGAGCTGAAAACTCATGCATCAAGTGAGGAAGGGATTGCCATCCTACAGTCAAAACTCTGACCCATAATCATTCCTGTCTGAAAGAACTGAAGAAATGGAAATGGAGAGAATCCTGAGGAAAAGAAAATCCAGGGACTGGCCCAAATTGGGATCCAGCTCAAGGGGAGGTCCCAAGGCCTGACACTATTACTGAGGCTACAGAACACTCACAAAAAGAGACCTATCATGACTATCCTCCGAAAGACCTAACAAGCAGCTGGAAGAGTCATATGCAGATATTTGTACCCAGTCAATGGGTAGAGGCTGCTGACCCCTGTGGTTGAATTGGAGAAAAGCTAGAAGAAGCTGAGGAAGAGAGTGATGCTGTAGGAGGACCAGCAGTCTCAATCTGGACTCCCAAAATCTCTTAAACACTGGACAACCTACCAGGCAGCATACACCAGTTGATGTGAGGCCTCCAACACATATACATCAGAGGACTGCTTGATCTGGGTTTAGTCAGAGAAATGCACCTAACCCTCAAGAGACTGGAGGCCCCAGGGAGTTTAGAGGTATGGTAGGGTGGGGGTGGGAGGTAGGGACATTTTCATGGAGACAAGGGACAGGGAGGAGGTGTGAGATGTGGAATGGTTGATGGGTTAAACAGGAGGGGAATAAAATCTGGAGGGTATGTATGTATGTATGTGTATGTATGTATGTATGTATGTGTGTGTATATATGTATATGTATATATGTGTGTATGTATATATATACATATAGTGTGTGTGTGTGTGTGTGTGTGTGTGTGTGTGTGTGTAGACACACACACATGCACACACAATATACAGTAACTAAAATAAAAAGAAGTCTTGGAAAGTAAAAATATTCATCTGATTGAATAGTGATGAGGTTTTTGTTTTTACAGATAATGGACATAAAATTGTGTTTGTCTTACTGAAAATGTACATATGTTTAGATTGCCACTTAGAATTCAATGAACATTTCAGGAGCTCTTTGGAGAAAACTGATTCTCCCCGTTCAGTAGCAATTGATCACTGGTAGATTTTTATCTAGTAGTAGGACATTATACATTTCCCTCCACCTACATTGGCATATCTGATAGTGGCATCTCATACAATGCAGGTATTATTTGGGCAAACATACTGTTGAGATTTCATGGGTGCAGCTCTCTTCTTCCTTTTCTACAATGTTAGCTGAGCCTTAGATGTAGAGACTGGTCTGCAGATGTTATCAACTGGGTCTAGGCACTCCACCATCACTTTGTTGCTATGCACTTTTACTTGATGTGAATATCTGTGCGAATCTCCATCTGCTGCAAAACGATGTTTCTTTGATGAGAAGTAAGATCTACATTTACTTACCTGTGGGTGTAAGGATAAATACTTAAACACAATTAGAAATTATATTGGCTTTGGAAAATAGTGGGAGTGGGTTCTCCTACTGGGGTCTATGAACTCTCTAGCCACAGAAAGTTGGTTAGATTTACAGAACATGGCAGGAATCTCCTTTTATTGAGTGAGCATTAAGTCGCACTACATAGTTTTTGGTAACCCCCAAAATGTATGTGATATTCTTGCACCCTTAGTGATATCTTGCCATGCTACCCACAGTTGTGGTTCCCAGACTTTGCAGCTAAATAGTACTATTGATTATTTTTCTCCATTGACAGCTTACATATTCTATTCCAATATTATGAGAGTTAGTTCTCAGGAAGGAGAACTCAATTCCTTCATCCCTGTATCTGAAGTACATAGCATGTTAAGGAGAGGAGACAGTAATATAGCGTAATAAGGGATAAATAACACTAAGAATATTTTTTAAAAAAACATAGGGAAACATAAGCTTACATAAAATACATTTATAATGTATATATGCATGTGTATGCTTATATATTTTTTTAAAGCTTTTATTTTCTATTATAATCTGCAGAAAGAAATACTGCCTAGACATACATATGCATAGACATATAGCTGAAATAAACTATACATGATATATACCAATGGTGTTAATCCTTATATCTAATAATCCTTATATGTAATATTCTCTAATAGTTTTCTATTGTACTGTATTTCTAAGCAAGGTGATAAAAATTCACCAAACTGATTTCACAGTCAGTACTTGATAGACCCCATGCAGTTTTGAAGAGTCTCTACTGGACTGTAAACCTGGCAAAGGAAGTTGTTGTACTTGTTTGATTCAATTTCTGTAACTTCTGAATGGTGAACATATGAAATGTGGTTTTGCGTATTCTGATATAACAGCCATAGGATTCTCATAAAGATCCTGTGACCTCCTATGGTATCAGTGTATAAATCTGTACTAAACAAATACATTTGTTTATGTTTTGATGAGATTCTTAGAGAAATCCCTAAAATAATTACTTATACTTAAAGATTTTTAAGTCCCTAGCCCAATAAAAGTGGGCCCTGACAAATCCTTTCCTGTCTCATTAATTTGGAGCTCTCTTAGAAAGGTGAAAAATTCTGGTAATGGACCCTGTTGCCATCCTTAATTAAAAATAGTTTTCTATGTAAATTAACATACTTGGTTTTGATGTCACTCATTCTCTACACAGGGACATATTTCTTAAATTACCAAGTTATTCTGATTCTTTGAGATTTTAAATACATTTTAGCTATTTCAATTCAATGAAGTTTGGTTCAGCCTTTTAGTTTTACCGGGAGCTGTTTCATGGGTAAACTTGGAGATATTTTAGCTGATGAAAGTCATGACCATTTTTCACTCTATTGCTCTTCTGTGAGTAGCCCGTTCAGCAGGGGAAAGGCCTCATGAGGAGGAATGTGACAAGAAGAGGACAGCACAGAATCTATGGTGTTGTAGACCCCCTGAAATGAAAGCATTTTAAAGTTCAATAATTATAACTGGGGTTGAAAGTGGGAACACCTAGAGAGGTGGCAGTAAATAAAACATAGTACACACATACAAGCAAAGGTATGCTTCCTATAAATATAGGCTTTAGACTCAGGGCAGATCACTACTCAAAGCTCATCCACTACTCTCTAGTTCTGTTTCTGTCTGCAATCATACATCTGTGAATTGGGCAAACAGTATCTATGTCACAGAGGGTCCATGATACTAAATAAAGGCATATAAAAAACTTGCTGTAAAGCCTAGCAAACAGCAATCTTCGCTCACTAAATGTGAATTTCTTCCACCATCTCCAGGTGTGTGTGTGTGTGTGTGTGTCTGTGTGTGTGTGTGTGTATGTGTGTATGTGCACGCGCGCATGTGCCTGCCCACACATGCGTGGACATGCGTGTTCCTGGACAATGGGTGGCTGTGACTTTGGTCTCTTGGTAAAGCTGAATTCCATTTCTACAAATAATGATACAGTTTTTCACTTTTAAATAATAAACATGCATTAACTGCCTCTTGTATACAAGGTATAGTGGCTAGTTGTAAGATAAAATTGAAGTAATGTATCAAATAAAAGACATTTTGATTCTAGTTATGAAAAAGCTTCAAATTTACTGTGTGGCATATATACCTCATTAACACAGTACATGTAAGCAATAGTGTAGCTACAGCTGAGAAAGAGCTAGCTCTAATTTCGGAGGGGGTCCAGAACAGCTGAGATAGCACTTGAACTACATTGAACAACGAAAGGGTCCAAATGTATTAAGCATTGTTTTGTAGTTGCTGCCGTTACGAGTTTTGCTCTTTAGACAGAAATGGGAGCCAGACATTTTTACTCTGAAGCAATAGCATGAACAAAGCCAGTAAAGCAGCTAAGTACTGATACCCAGGGAAAAAAAGAGGTGGGAAAGTGTGCAAGGAAGAACAGTAGCAGTAGATACGAGGACAGAGTAGGATGGGGGAGGTAGAATCTCAGAGGCCAAAGAAAATAATTACCAAATAGGACAAGCTGCAGAGAATATCAACACACTTTGCAGGGCTCGTGCTGTGGGCCTTCGGGTTGTTCCCTGAATCTATTTTGTTTATTAAAGTCTTTTCTTCTCAAATAACTACCCTCATTTTCTGACTAGTTGGCTTGATTGTCAATATGTCTAAGGGAATAGCAGCCTCCAAAACCGTAAGAATAGACTTGATTGCCGCTTCCTGTTTCATTTTCTTCTTTGCTTTTTAAGATTTCCCCTTTTTGCAGCTCACACCACATTGACTTTTTCGCTCAAATATTATATTGTAAATTTCGTTTGATTTAGCTACTCGCTTGCTCCAGATATTCCACCAGATTTCTCAGGAGGACCACGAAGCCGATTCAATTTCTTCCCAGATGTACGAGTTTACTTTCTCTCCAGTTTAATCTCATTTTGATTTGAGTCCATATTTGTAACCTTTTCAAGTTTCAGAGAAGTAGTTTCTAAGTCATTATCTGTGTTTACTGCATTGCCTAATATAGCATCATTTCAAGATGTATTAATGTGCTGTTCATTCCCAAAGATATTAATTAAAGAGTTAAAAGAAAAAAAAAGAAGCTTGTCTTTGCCCATGGCATCCATAATACCCTGTTCCACTGTCAATTCAGCACAGCGTTTTGTCCGCTGTCTTTTGCTTAACTTACTATTTATGACCCTTCAGAACAACGTCACCTCTAAAATATTTCCAAGAAAAATAGGAAAAGTGTGTTTTTACTCATTTAAAAAATAAGTATATAAAGTTTCATTTGCAAATCCTATTAGGAAGGCAATTCTGCAAACTCTGATTTAGTTCTAGGGAGATAGGGTTAGGGTTACTGTTAGAGTTAGGAGTGCGGGTTATGAATAGGGTTAGGGTTATGGTTAGAGTTAGGGTTAAGGTTAGGGTTAGGGTTAGGGTTAGGGTTAGGGTTAGGGTTAGGGTTAGGGTTAGGTTTACTCAGTCAGTAAAGTGTTTGCTTGCAAATATGAGGTCTGAGTTGGGTTCTAATATATGCATGAAAACTTAGGCATAGTATTATGTGTACCTGTAACCCCATCTTAAGGGTAGAGCCAGGAGGATCACCCAGGCTTGCTGGCCAGCCAATTTAGCTTATCAGTTAGCTCCAGACAAGGAGACACCATGCTTGAAAGACAATCAGGTAGAAAAGTGATTGATTTGGGAAGACATGTAGCTCCATCTCTGTCCTCCATGGGCATGTAAACATACAGACAGACATGTGCTACCACATAGATGGGCATGCACACACACACACACACACACACACACACACACAAACTCACACAGATAGACAGATACACACACAAACACACACAGATAGACAGATACACACATACGGATCCAATCTTAGCAATTTTTGGAAAAACTTTTCTGCTTCTTTTCTGGTCCATGCAGATGTTTCAAATAGCTAGTCTCCACAAAACTAGCTTGCTGACTGGGAATGCACAGACTTCACTTGAATCTGATGAATGTAACACAAACCCATTCAACTTTGTTATCGTTTAGACAGCTGCATACATTTTCCTAATTCATAATCAATTTTAGTAAAAAAAGTGTTTTATGTACTGAGACTTTGTATTAACAAAACTGTTCAGATAATATCAAGAATAAGATATATCACCATTATAGTTCAACAGAAAGAAAATTCTCAAAAGATAAATTACGGATGGCTGACAAATGAAAAGGTACCAATGGCTTTGCACTCATCCAACAATTGCTTTTCATTTAAAATGGGGGGTAGGGGATGTTAGTGACAATGATTATTACTGGGAAAATTCAGAGATGCTTCTATATTCTAATATTAATTTTGATCATAGAAATTTTAGCATCTGTTTTATAAACAGCTTGGTACTCTGCATCACAATTAGGAAGAATATTCTCCTCTTGTCAGTGATTCCACTCTGGGTGTTCCAAGAATATAAAATGAGAACTCTCAAAGCTGATATATATGTAGACATTGAGTATAGTCTGATTGCCTATTTTATATTAGAAGGATTCTAAAGTTACTTGAATGCCCAATAATAGGAAAACGATTTTATAAATTATAAGGCATCCACTAAAGTAATCATCAAAATTATAAAAGTTGATGTTAAGACTCTAAAGATGGCAAAATGTTAATTTCAAATGTATTTCAAGGATCTATTACATGAAAGTTTACATATATATATACATATATATGTATATATATATTATTTTATAAGTATATATAAAATCATAAAATAAATTTTTGAAGGAAATAATTTTTAAAAGTTAAAAGTTAGAGAAATTGTATAGGTTTAAGAATAATAGTCTATTTTATTGGGAGGCTTTTTGGTTTTTTTGTTGTTATGCTCTCTGTCTCTCTCTCTCTCTCTCTGTCTCTCTCTCTGTCTCTCTCTCTCTGTCTCTCTCTCTCTCTCTCTGTCTCTCTCTCTCTCTGTCTCCCACCCACCCCCATAGTCTAGATTTCTTTTATATAGCTTATTTTCAATAAAACATTCTCAGGTTTGTGAATATTTACTGGGCTACCACCATGTGCTGAGCACTGTGTGAAGCCTTATAAAAACAGAAGTTGTAAGACAGAGGTGGTCACTACTCTCAAGGACCTCAGGGGTATCAGATTTCTGTATGACTTTATTTAGCACACCACACCTCCAATATAATCCATAAGAAAATAATATTGGCTTCTGCTTTCAAAATATTATCTAAAGCTCAACCGCTGTGCTGCCACCCCCACTGTCTTCATTGTGACTTTCTTGCTTAGCCAACTACCATCACCGGCCTGGGTCCCTACAACAGCCTTGTGATTGAATAATGTTCAAAGGTGCTTGTGCTCACATCCTGTGACATTATTGTGACAATATTGTGATTAAGAGACTGTTCAGGTCTGATTAAGTAGACTATACTATGATGCAGAGATTAGCCTGGATCACCTGGGCAGGCCTAAGCTAACCATTAGGGAGTCAGAGCAGACAGATGAAAGAAGGAAGCAGAGGCTGTGGTGATAAGAATTTCTGGAAGGGAACCCTGAACCACACAGGTCACGGGAGTTCTTCAAGAGCTGGAGCTATAAAACACAAAGAAATGGATTCTACCCAGAAGAAACACAACCAACTCCTTAATTCCTGCCTGAGGAGATTCACATCAGTCTTCTGCCCTTACAATTGTGAGAAAGGTGATTTATATTGTTCTGAGCTGCCATATTGGTGGTAATTTATTACACTAACACTAGCCTCCTGATAGGTGTCTTGTTTATAGGGTTTTGTCCTGTGGGAGTTTTTTTCTCAGCCTAATTGCCAGAGGCATTGAATAAAGGCATTCTTAGAGCCCCATTGCTTTCAAGTTCACTAAGAAGAAGAAAAGCCCCCTGCTGATAAGCTCCCTGTGACTGATGGCTTTGCCTCTCCAACCTCACCTCTCACCATTCTCTAATTTTATTCCACATATACTGACCTCCTTGACATTCCTCTAGATTAACAGAGATGCTTCTGCCACAGATCTCTTGCACAGGCACTTTTCTAGGTATTTCTGTATCTTACCCTCAGAGCGTGACATATGACATGTCTTCTGTCATCTCCAACCTTCACTTAAATGCCACCCCTCAGTAAAACTCTGCCAACCACTCTAATCTCTAGCACAATTTAACCCCCAACCAAGCTCTCTATCCATGCTTCGTTGTTATACAATACTTACATAGCCTTCAAGAACACAGCATTATTTACAATGGATTATTTAATTTATTATTTATTTGCCACATTGATTAGCACAGGTATGCATGAATGCATGTGCCAATGGAATCTAAACTCCATGAGCACATGACTTATTTTGTACCATAGACTAGTAGATACCAAGTAGCCAGCACACAAAGTGTACTCACTTAAAATCATCTACATAAATAAGCTTGTATTACAACCAGTTCTTTGTTGGACATTTAATTTTCTCAAATGGCAAATTTTTAACAATAGAATACCTCACTAAGTAAGACATCAAATTCAGAGTAGAAAACTGGAGACTTTACTATTGATAAAGTAAAACGTTAATTGGCATACATTTGGGAATAATTCAAACTCTTGCAGTATCAGGAATCATTTTGTTTTTAATCATTGTCCATATGCACTGGGAAGTAAAGGCATGTTATAAAGAGTTTCTGATAAATTATCCTGGTTCTACCTGGAAACAATAAGCTAGGCTTATACTTCACATACATCTTTTGTATTAGTTTCCTACTGGCCAGTTACTGCTTTTTCTCTATTTCAAGTTTTATGGATTTCAGTATGGATTCCAGTTCTTCCTATGGCTGACTTAATGCACTTTTCCACTTGATTTTTGCTCTCTAGTTCATTTGGGTGTGATCTGTAGCCATGTACTAGTATTCCATCACTAGCACGCTGTCCCTGAAAAAGTGAGCTCAGCCCTGCATCTCTCTTAGTTTTATTTTTCATTTTCTCTTATTCCTTTTCATCTCTGAACTGTCATCAATTCCATTGGAAGGATAATGACGACCATATAACATAACATTATCCAAAGCTGCCTGAATCCTGTGCATCACAGTGAGTTCTCCAGAGCTTGTGACAGGTCCCAAGGCAGATGCCTAAGAGCTCACTCTGCACATGATTCAATAATAAGCTTGATGACAGGGGAAGAGAATTGCTCCTCTTCATTTCAGATGATAAAAAGGAATGGGCCCCAGGGTGTGGGAAGATGCACTCAACTTCATTCCTCTGATCAGAATGCCTTTATCTCTCCTTTTTTCCCCTTCCTGATCACTTTGTTATTTTATATAATTGTTAACAAAGGATGCTAAGTTCAGTTAATGAAATAAATCTGTTTTTAGCCTCTTTATTTTTGAAGTTTCAAAATAATCTAGATGATTAACTATAATCATCTTTCTCTCAAGACCAGAGCCACCATGACCTCCTCTAAGGCATCAGCATGAGAACCAGTCCCTGCCTTTATGGGTACAGTGGCAAGACCTAAAGTGGTGGCGCACATTTATAACTCAATTACTCAGAAAGCTAAGGCAAGGGGATCAACTGAGCTCATGAATTCAAATAGTCTGGGCAGTATAACAAAACTCATTTGCACCAAACAAACGATTACAAAAATCTAGTCATTGAATCTGAAAACTTAGCAATTTATAGATTAGTGTCAAACTTGACAGGAGGGATGTCTATGTGTTTTTTAATATCACAGAGGTAAAGGAAAAATATAATCTAAATGATGGGACAGGGAAGAGGCCAAGGCAAAGGACAAAGAATAATCCTTTAGGAAAAACCAAAGCTCAGTAACAGGATAAAAGGAA
This sequence comes from Arvicanthis niloticus, assembly GCF_011762505.2. Classification (NCBI taxonomy): domain Eukaryota; kingdom Metazoa; phylum Chordata; class Mammalia; order Rodentia; family Muridae; genus Arvicanthis; species Arvicanthis niloticus. The sequence continues at coordinate 25,975,368 of NC_047669.1, read as the reverse complement.
GAAGAGGGGAAAAGAAAACAAATTCGAACATCAACTTGGAGTGACAGAAAAGGACCCAGACTCTAGGAACTTTAATTCATTATGACTAGAACACAGGGCACAGGAAAGATATAGATGGCATAGATATTATTTACAAGTACCTACTACATTATGAAGAATCTGAACAATAACAAGTATTTGGTTTTTAATTACTAAGATTTTTCATTAATAATTTTACATAAATGAGTCCCCGTACTTATTTATGTCATATGAGGTACATAGAGATCGGTGCATAATATTCAATCCAGAGATTTTATGTCCAAGCAGAATTTAATATTGTCCTTTATAACCTTGAGGTATTCGTTCAGCTTATGCATTCTTCAATAATAGCTGCTTTGCAAATACGTGTTTGCTAATTACAATAGCTGTAGATAAATAACGCTTTGGCTTGATGTGCACATGTTCAACTTTTCTGCATACTCTTTTGCATTCACTGGGTCAATAGTTGCCTTATTATTTCTCAATGTTTAGATTTATGGAATTTATTTTTCTTCTTGAGGACAGATTTTAAAATGAGTTCAGCCTAATGAAGTATTTTAATCGACATTAAATTTTATAACCCACTAGCAAATATTGTTTAAAATGGGTTTTCTTCTCCTCTGGCTAAACTGTATTTCTGTGGGAGGACTAGAGGTTTCTGATTAATTATCCACTTGTTATTGCATCACGTTTCTGCCTAGCATTCACTCATCCAATTCTTTATTGGCCATTGAATTTTATATAAAAATATTCTGAGCTAAGATTGGCTGTTTTGATTCTAACTTCTCTCAGTAAATACAAGATATTTAATCCTGATCAATTTATCTTTCTTCCCATCTGTAGAATATAAAAGCTATGGTGGATCATCCGAGAATATCAGCTAGTATTCAGAGACGTTATCTTTGTGACTAAGCATCCATATGTGTGATAGACCTCATCAGCCATAATCTCTCCTCTTCATCTCATCTGTTCTGTTTTTCACTTTCTATGCATGTAAGTATGCATGTGCGCCTGTATGTGTGTTTCTGTGTATATATAGGCATTCATGAATGCCTGGTTTTCTGGGTTCATGTAGTGAGTATGTGCATGTGTCCATAGGTATGCAGGTATGTGTGGATGTGGACAACAGAGTCTGTAATGTTGTTCTCAGGAGCCATCCATCTTGTTTTTTAATCAGACTCTCCCTGGGGGCTGAGGCTAGCTGATAAGCTTACGCTGGCTAGCTTGAAACACTTAGGGATCCTCTTGCTTCTGCTTCTTCGGCACAAGGATTACAAATGTGTCTAGATTTTTACATGAGTTCTAGGGATAGAACTCAGTTCCTCATATTTGCACTAACTGAGCTATTTTTCTAGGCCTTCAACACATACATTCTGTCACTAATCACAAATATGTGTATTTTACTTCTTGTTCTCCTCGTCTATAAGAACAAGGGTGCTTTAGGTGCCAGAACTGACTTGTTATAGATTTCTATCTGAAATGTTGTTGAAGTTTCTTGGCCTGTAGAAGTTACTTGGTGACCTTTTGTCACAGCTGTAGATGAGGTCTGCCTGGGAGGCTGGACCCTTTCTGTTCAAGCTCTTTATCTTGTTAGTGACAAGCACAACAGGCCAACAAAACAAACATTTTTATTTTGAATGGGAAACAAAAGCATGGGCAGCATTTCTGACTTGGGTAATGGTAACTGAGGGGCCTTTCCAGAGTGGAAGAGTGGAGCAACTGGCTGTCTTCTCCTATGACATATGTGTTAGATCTTGAGATTGCATCAGCCCAAGTCGTTGGCAGCTGGTGAATGACATCAGGAGTAAGGATCAGAGGGATATTTGCCATTATTGGTGCGCTCCCATGGAAGGTGGGAGAAAGTCATCCATCGGTAGATTGTAGCACTGTGCATTCTCTGTGGTTTTGTCACGGCATAGTTTGATGATCCAGGAGACACATAGAGAGAACAGATTACTTTCTGTTGTGACTGAATAACAAAAACTGGCAGTTGGGCTCATTAAGAGCAAAAAAGGAGGGGACAGTTTAATTAGGGGGTATAGCTAGTAGGCTGGATCCTGAATCCTGCGGAGTAACACGTTCTCCTCATGAAATAGGTTCAGGAAAAAGTAATTATTTGTAACTCTGTGCCTTTTGTTGGTATGCTTTAGATGTTAAACTTTTTTTTTGTTCCAACAGAAACCATCTAGCTTCTGTTCTATGATGAAGCCCATGAAAGAATATTCTGTTTTTTGCTTCAAGTTGCTTCTCTGTCCTGTAGCCAGGAAGGATTGGTTTACTCTGACTCCAGTCTTGAACTAGTCTGAATGGCAACTATGACTAATGGTAGTAAGGTTAGTGAGTGAAACTATTGAGCTGAATCATAAGCAAACTCAGAAACAAAGCACACAGTGATTACTAGACACTGATGCTCTGAACTCGGTATGATTTCCTCATTAGATTATCTTTATTATTCCCTCTTTAAATGTATTTCTCCTCCCTATTCTGCCAAATTTGCTACAATTCAGAAGCCACAGAAATAGTAGCTTCTCCTTGCTGGCATAATGTCCCTAGTATGTAACCTAGGGGTATCTAGTCCTCAGCCCGAAGACTGTGTGTGTCTCAGGATACCTATGTTTGCAGAGAGCACAAAACACTGAGCTGACTTGAAGCATCATGAAATTTGATTGTGATTATTTTCAATTCAATTGTACAGTTCTCAAGTGTGAACTCTATGAATGACAGCGCTATTATGCAAGGTCATTTGAAAATAAACATATGTATTTTTATGCATGCACAGCGTTAGTTTTATGAGTGCTATGAGGTTTCCAGTGTGTTATCTTCAAGGCACAGACAGCAGAATTGGCACCATCTGATGCTACATGTGCATATGATGATTTAGTTAGGAAACACAGGGTTATCAATAATGTTTTAACCTACCATTGCAAGTGATAGGTATTTAGTGTTATTTAGAAAGCAGTAACTGCTCTTATTTGCTTACTAAGGGGTCTTCTACAACCTACCTTTGCCTTTCAACCCTCACCTTAGTCAACTGTGGTGTAAAAAGATCTTATGCCAGTTAAGTATTTGTCACTTGGCCCAATAGGAGGTCATCTGGGAAGAATGATTCTTAACCTAGAAAATGCCTCTATCAGGTTGGCATATATGCAAGCCTGTGGAGCATTTTCTTAATTTATGATTGATATGGGAGGGAGCCACATTGTGGGTTATATATTTTTTAAAGAAAGCAAGCAGTGCGAGCCATGGAGAGCAAGCCAACAAGCAGTATGCCTCCATAGACCTGCTTGAGTTTCTGCCTGTAGGTTCCTGTTTGAGTTCCTGACTTGAATTCTTTAAATGTGACCTGTGATATGTAATCCAAATAAAATGTTTCTTCCCAAGCTGTTTTTAATCAGTATTTTATTACAGTAACAGAATGCAAACTAGGACAAGTCTAAACCTTTTTAAAAATTTTTTTCATCAATTCATTTTCATCATAAATGTAAAAAGAATCCTTTACTATTTTTTTCAACTCCCCACATGGCTTTTACAACATTATGAACCCAAATGGAACCCCATGAAGAGAAATAACAAATGAAGGAAGTTTGTTCAGTGAAAAGGGGAGGCAGCTGATTATTATTTTTATAATAGTAAATGAAAAAACACTGCTTAATTTGTGGGAAAATTCATACAACTTCCCAAAGCTCATAATAACATTACATATAAAACTATGATGCCACATTCATTCTCATGGAAAACTGTCCTCAAGACAGAGGGAAGGAACAGAAAAGCCTTTCCTCCCCTAAACTGTTTTTGTTTGTTTGTTTTGTTTTATGTTACAACAGTGGAGTCAACTATAAAAGCTACTTATGAGGTAGTGTATTTAATGGAAATCTACCCATGGATGGAGAGTTCACTAGGCACTTGATTGAGTATGTAGTCTATCGAGCATGCCCTAAACAAGAACACATCTAAAATCAGTTTGACATTAAAGTCAGACAAACTGCAGAAACTGGAAACCCTATTGAAATAAGTTAGGAGAGTATTGCTACAAACTATAGATTTTATGATGTAAGGAGGAGTGGCAGCAACAGTATCAATGATCTGGCTCCCCTTGCAGTTTTTATTGGAGGCATTAATGACAAATATGTCACTGAAGAAACAGCTTCTCAGTTGTCATTAAAATATGCAACTAAATAAAAAGATTTATATGAACCAGTAACAAGAATATGTGAAAGTGCTTTTCTTTGCTGATTGCCAACATATCTGGCAGTTACTGATGAAACATTATTACAGACACATCAAAAAAGTTAATGCTCAAAAGCATTAAAATGTCTTAGTTTGGGTTTTACTGCTATGAAGAGACATCATGACTGTGGCAACTGTTATAAAAGAAAACATTTAATAGGCTCTAACTTACAGTTTCAGAGGATAAGTCCATTATTATCATGGTGGGAACAATGGCAGTATGCAGGCAGACATGGTGCTGGAGAAGTAGCTGAGAATCAGCAGAAGACTGTGCACCAGGATGTGCAAAGCTTGAACATAGAAGACCACAAAGTCTGATCCCATGATGACACCCTTCCTCCAACTAGACCATACCTAATCCAACAAGGCCACATTTTCTAACAGGGATACTCCTTATGAGCCTATGGGAGCCAATTACATTCAGACTATTCAAAGAATCTAGAATCTTTGTTAATGAAGCCAGGGAAGCAGATTATGTAGAGGGCTAAGATAAAACCAGAGGTTAAGCACTCATGGCATGTGTGTGTGATTATAATCAGGCAACCCAAATTGCCTCCCACATTTATCAAGATGCTGCAAAGCAGGTTGGAAAGGGGGATGCTGTCTGTTTGCTTTCATGTTTCTGTGATGGAACCAATATCAATGGGGGGAGGAAAAAGTTTATTTTATCTTAGAACTTCTGAGTCACATTCCATCACTGAGGGAATTTAGGGCAGAAACTCAAGCAAGAGATTCTAAGCCATGGAAGGGTGCTATTCACTGACTTTTTTCATATGGCTTACATACCTACTTTCTTCTTTTAATTAAGTTTTATTTTTTTCTTCTTTCATATATTTCATCCCTCCTTCCTATCCTCCCAGGTTCTTTCCCCAACCTCCCTTCTCTCTGGCCCTTCATCCACTCTTCTTCCATTTCTTTCAGAAAAGGGAAGGCTTCCCATGGATATCAACCAAACATGCCATATCAAGTTGAGGTAAGAGTAGGTAACTCCTTTTTTTTAAGGTTAAATGGGGCAACCTTGTTCAGTAGGAGAAAAAGGGTCCCAAAAAGAAATAAAATGTCAGAGATAGCCCCTATTCCCATTTTAAGGAGTCTTCCCACTGGAAGACCAAGCTGCACAACTGTTACATATACATGGAAGGCCTAGGTGAGACCCATGCAGGCTCCCTGGTTGTAGGTTCTGTCTCAGTGATGCCTTATGAGCTTAATTTTGTTGATTTTGTAGTTTTTCTCATGATGTCCTTGATCTCCCTGGCTCCTACAATCCTTCCTCCCCTTCTTCTGCAAGATTTCTTAAACTCCATATAATATGTGACTATGAGTCTCTGCATCTATTTCTATCAGTTGCTGAATGAAGCCTCTCTGATGTCAGTTGGTCTAGTCACTGATGTATGAGTATAGTAGAATATCATTAGGAATCATTTCACTGATATTTCTTTTCCCATTTGTGTTTGGTTCTATCTTAGGTCTCTGGGATACCCAGCCTCTGGGTCCTGGCCATCCGAGCAGAGGTAGGATCCCTCTCATAGTATGTGTTTCAAGCTGGACAAGTCATTGATTGGCCATTCACAATTTCTGCGCCATCTTCACCCCAGCATATCTTGTAGGCAGGACAAATTCTAGGTCAAAGTTTTTTAGTTGGGTTGGTGTTTCAGTCCCTCCATTAGAAGTCTTGTCTGGTCATAAGAGATAGCCGGTATATGCTCCATATGTATTACTAGGAGTCATAACTAGGGTCACACTTGTAGATTCCTGGAAGTTTTCATTGTACTAAGTTTCTAGCTTGTCCCCAGGATGACCCCAATTCTAGTTGGAAAACCTAACACTAGAAATGACCTATGTGTTTATAGCAACTAATGAAGATTGAGACAACTCAACCCAGACCTAACTAATCATAATAATTACATTTCTTCAAAAATGAACTTAGCATTCACATGTTTACAAATCAAATTTTAAATAAAAATTAAGATAGCTATGATTTAATAATATACACTGTGTCAAACTTTTAAAATGAATATCAATTTAATATCCATCAAACCCTGAAATATGAATATTATTAATCTTGATGACTTTAATGTGAGGAAAAGGATTTGACAAATATGACTCAGTTCATGGGTAGCACAAATGCTATTTGAATACAGACCTCATTCTAAATCTTTTACTTTCAATTATTCACAACAAAGAATGTCACAAAAATTAATTCAAGAGCATTAAAAATGTTTTAGTTACTGCCATACACAAACACAAAAACATATTAAGATAGATCAGAGGACTAAATATGAAAGCTGAAAAGAATGAAGGTTCTGTTATAAAGCATGGGTGACTATCATTATGACCACTAGACAGGCAGATTTCTTACACCACATTAAAACATAATGGCAAGAATTAAAAAAGAATAGCAAATTGGGCATTACTAAAGTTAAGATCTTTTGCTCATCAAAAGTCACCATGAAGGGAATTAAAAGGTAAGAAACAGAATGAAAAATAATAATGTGGATAGGTAAAAGGTAGATGGATAGATAGACAGATATGCATGGATAGATGGATGAATGGATAGTTGGCAAATTATATTCACCATCAGAAGTCTTAAAATTACAATTTTGGATGAGAGGGAACTTATATCAGCAAAATGTTCTCATCACCTCCAAAGAGATAGTCACAAAGAAAAAATGAACAACATTCTTATGACAAAAAGCTGCAGTAGAGTAAAGGGAATACTGGTAGTAAATTACTAGTAGTAATACAGAAAAGACTAGTAGTAAGCCTGGGGAACACAGGCTTCTAGGTCTCTAGGAAACTCACTGCCCCTTACACCCAATAGAAGCTGATTTTCCTTTGGTAGAAAAGGCACATATGAGGACTTTAAAAGTCACCATCACCACTTTAGATACTTTTTCTCTTTAACACTGAATACCCCTATGACCTAAATGGGTGTATGATCAGGAGAGGGAGCTTCCTTAGAATCCACACAGCTAAGATTTTTCAGAATTAAAGCAACACTGTAACCTGTTCCTTGTAGCCAGGAAAGCTATTGCCCATCTCTATCTTAAAACTGCAAGAGTGGTTTGGAGCCTTAGTTACCACCTAAGTGGTCATATCTCATGACATACTATATCCCCTACATAAGCTACTGTTGTCACCTTCTACCCTCTGGGACCAAGCTCCAGCTGATCTGCTCCTTCTTTAGCTCACAATTATAGTAATTCACTGCCATGAAAAAACTCACTGCCATGAATTGAAATTACATGTTTTCTCCCAAGGAAACAGTACTTTAAAAGCCCTAGTATATCAACTTCAAATCATTTTTGTGCCCTGTCCTTTGTGCCTACATCTGAAGCTATGCACTGTATATATCTCAAGGAGATGATGTGCTAACTAACAAAGCTTCACTTATACCTCAGTGGTATGGTGGACATTAAGTAAGGCTCTGTACAATGTCACTATGGAAGGAATCAGTGTCTTTTCCAAGCTGATTCATCTATTTCTTCTAGTTATTGCTGTACACTGATTCTCAAAGCCTGGATAGACAATGTCAATTTTCCCAAGAAGAAAATTTCCTTGTATAACCAGAGTGACTCTGACACACAGATCTGTAAATATTGATTCTTAAAAATTGTCTTGGCTAAGTCAAGCAACTATGCCTCCCAGGACTGAGGGGTAGGAGCATCATATATCCTAGGAAATGAGAGCATTGGGTGAGCTCTGACATCCTGTCACAGAGGCCTATCTCCTCCTTCAAACTGATTGAGGCCAGAAGACTGTCTGTGAAGATAGACTTGCCCAGGCAGTTCAGCCATTTTAGTTGTGATTCTTGTCTCTCTATCCAACAAACAGATGTAATCATTATTCCAGAGTCCTTTACACTGCTGCAACTAGCTTTGAGAATCTGAGATATTGCTACATCCAACTATGCCATGCTCCAAAATTACTACTACAAAATATTTACTTGCCAGCACACCAAAACCCAATTCCACAAAAATCTACATAATCCAATCTTCTAGGAACCAGAGGCATCATAGGTTTCCAAGTAAGAACACCAATGCTCACCAGCAGGTAAAAGATTTCCGGAGAATATCAATGTATAAAGTTTGAAAGATGGGATTGATCTACTAGTAATGGAGAATGTATTGGAATGACACAAGAAAAAAGAAAGAAAGAAAGAAAGAAAGAAAGAAAGAAAGAAAGAAAGAAAGAAAGAAAGGAAGGAAGCCTGGCACTACTAAGAGTGCATAGTAATACTCCAGCGGCTAAAGCACCCCAACTGTGAGAAAAACACACAAAACCAACAAAATTAGATGCCAAATAGAAACTCAAAATAATGATTTTAGAAAAGTTTCTCAGATAAAAAGTTTTTTAAAAACAAACAATTTAGCAAAAACATAAACAATGAAACAAAAAGTCCATAATCTGAATAAAAAACTAACACAGAAAATTATCTATAAGATACAAAAGTTAAGATCTTAGAGCTGTGGCTGGAGAGATGGCTCAGCCATTAAAGGTTAGGCTCACAACCAGAAATATAAGATCTTAGAGCTGAAAAACTCAAAAAGCACAATAAAGAAAATAGTTGTAAAAGTTTTGCCTACAGACTAGTTCAAGCCAAACAAAGAATATTTTAAAGATAAAAACCTTAATATTTTCCAATCAAAAGGAGGAGAAAAAGGAATGAAGAAGTTGAAGACATCCTACAGATTCATAGCTGAAATATTAACAGAATAAATGTTTCAAAAATAAAAGAGAATAGAGAATATATCAGAAGATGGAAAGAACTTCCATGTTCATGGATTGGTAGTGAAAATGGCCACCTACTAAAAGCAAATGACAGATTCAATATAATTCAAATCAAAATTCCAACACATTTTTTACAGATTTTGAAAGAGCAATTTTCAACTTCATATGGAAAACCAACAACAAAAAAAATCCAGGATAGCTAAAACAATCCTGAACAATAAAAGAATTCCTTTGGAGGAATCACCATCCCTGATTTCAAGCTATACTACAGAGCAGTAATGATTAAAAACTGCATGGTATTGGTAAAGAAACAGACACGTTGATCAATGAAATCAAATAAAAGACCCAGAAATAAATCCACACACCAATGGACAATTGATTTTTGACAAAGAAACCCAAAGCATACACTGGAAAAAAGGAAGCATATTCAACAAATATTGCTGGTCTAACTGAATGTCTGCACATAGAAAAATGCAAATAGATTCATATTTATCACTCTGCACAAAATTCAACTTCAAGTGGATCAAGAACTTCAACATAAACCAAGATACACTAAATCTAATAGAAGAGATAGTGGCAAATACCCTTGAACTCATTGGTATAGGAGACAGTTTTCTAAACAGAACACCAATGGCTAAGGCTCTAAAATCAAAACTTAATGTGACTTCATGAAACTGAAAAGCTTCTGTAAGGCAAAAGACAATTTCAATAGCACAAAATAGCAGTAGACTGAATGGGAAGACATCTTCACTAACCCTACATCAGACAGAGGGCTAATATATAAAGAATTCAAGAAGTTAGACTCAAACAAACCAAATAACTTAATTTAAAAATGAGCTACAGAGGTAAACAGAGAATTCTCAATAGAAGATTCCTTCTCAAATGCCATAGAAGCACTTAAAGAAGTTTTCAAAGTCCTTAATCATGAGGGAAATGCAAATCCAAACACTGAGATTCCACCTTACACCAATCAGAATGGCTAAGATTAAAAAAAAAAACTCCTCTGTTCCTCTGTTATGCTTGCAGACTGGGACCTAGCACAGTTGTCCTCTGAGAGGCTCTACCCAGCAGCTGACTGAAACAGGCAGATACCCACCGCCAAACAGTGGACAGAGGTAGGGGACTTTTACAGAAGAGTTAGCGGAATGGACGGAAGACCCTGAAGGGAGATAGCAACTCCATAAGAGGACCAACAGAGTCCACTAAGCTGGGTCCTTAGAAGTTGTAAGAGACTGAGCAAATAACAAAATAGTATAAATGGGTTGGACTAAGGCCCCTTGTCATATAATTAGCAGATGTGCAGTTCAGTCTCCATGTAGGTCCTCCAATAATTGGGGCAGGGGCTGTTCCTAAAGCTGTTGCCTGTCTGTGGCATCTGTTTCCCACAGGAGTACCCTGTCTGGCTTCAGTGGAGAGGATGCACCGAAACCTGCAGAGACTTGATGCACCAGGGTGGAGAAATACCCAGAGGTTCCTTACCCACTCAGTGAAGAAGGGGAGGGGCATGAGGGGAGGGACCTTGTGAGGAGGGCAACAGTAGAGGGGGAAGTGATTGGGATGTAAAAAACTTAAATAATTAGTTAATAACTATTAAATATTTAAATTTATTTTATTATATTACTATAATAAATTATAAAAGATAAAAAATTATAGTAAGAATATTGAAAAAAAATCTTACTTAACTGAATAGTTACCAGAAAAATCTCTTCTCTTAGAAGACATGGGACACCCAGATATAAGAAGTTTATATTTCTCTAACACATTTGTATTCATTATTTTTCTCATTGCTATAAAAATATTCTGCAGAAAACAACTCAAAAAAGGATGTACTTTGGTTTGTATAGCATGTACCTTTTCACACCATGTTCTGGTTAGTTTTGTGTCAACTTGACACATACAAGAATCATATGGTAAGATGTAATCTCAATTGAAAAAAGAAATCTAGATCAGACCGGCCTTTAAACAAGTCTGTAGGGGAGTTTCCTTAACTACTGGTTGGCATAGAAGGGACCCTGCTTTGTGTGATGGTATCCATGGACAGGTGTTCTTAGCTGAGTGAGCTAAAAGTTGGAAATTTCTATAGATTAACATAGCTTTTTTATCTCATGTCAGTTGACAAATTATGAGTTTTTCACATTTTTAATTTTCTTTTTTCATTAATTTTATTGAAAATAGATCTTACCTCATATATTACACATTTTGAATTTTCAATTTTTAAAGTTATAATATTTTTCCTCTACTCCTTTCTTTAATCTCTTACATGCTGTCCTTTGTCACCTCTCAAATTCATGGTGTCTTTTTCTTTAATTATTATTGCTGCATATGTCTGTATGCATGTAGTAGCATTTTTAATATTGTGTATGCCCTTTTATTTCTTGTGATTATTTTCTATGCTAGTCTATTCAGGAATTCTTGGCCTGTGACCATTTTGAGTTGTTTTCCATGTGTTTCCATGTATCTGTTTTAGTTTCAGGTCCTATATTAAGGTGTGTGATCCACTGTCAATTGATTTTGATACAGGATTACAGATATGGATCTATTGTCATTCTTTTATGCATGGAAGCCATCTCCCAGTACCATTTCTTAAACTGGCTGTCTTTTCTCAAATGTATGCTTTTGAAAAGAAATATTTTTGCCAAGAGTTAAGTGGCAGCTTTAGTTTTGAATTCATGAACTGAGCACTTTGCACTGTGCGTTCTGTCATACCAAGGAACACTGCCTAAACTCTGCAGTTCTAAACTGCCATATGTCATGCAGTGATTATTACTGAACATACAAGGTATTCTTCTCCTATAGAAATGTGATGGTTTAATTACAGAAAACAAACACTTTTACAAGTTACCTACTGTTATTCTTCAGCTTGTAGAATTATTAATATCTCTGGACTGCATTGAGTTAGAAGTTTGATCTTCTAGTATTTGAGTTGATGGCTTGCGGTTCTTTAAAATAAGGTTACATTAATCTTGAATTTGAATTGAGATTGAGCCTAACTCTGAAATGGCCACAACCACAGTCCACATTTTATACTACACATTTTAGCACAAAGATGCTCTTTGCATTGACGATTATAAAGGCAAAATATCTGTCAACTTTGAAAAATATTGAGGATACTTTGCATCCGGCAGTATTATGTTTTCATCTATGAAGCCCAACTACCATGAGCAGCATGCTGTCTCCCCGGAGCTCCATTGACTAGCCAGCTCTCTTCCCACCTTCACCAGGACTGCATCACCAGAAACATATAGGTTAGATTTGTTCTCTCCACACATTCTCAAGCTTGCTGTGTCCCCAGGGAAACATCCAGGTGTTGGGTGATATGCACTGCCTCTTTCTTCCATTGTCCAATCCAAGGCTGCCCACCAGAGGCCTCTGCACCAAGAACATCCAAGTTAGACATGCTTTCCCAATACCTATTACATCCAGAAATATCCAGGAATAACTAGATGGCTAAAGGCCAACATAAGAGCACAACTAACAAAAGCCAGGAGAAATAGCACCATCAGAGCATAGCTATCCTACCACAGGAAGCCCTAGATATCCTAACACTACTGAACCAGAAGAAAATGTCTCTAAATCCAATCTCATAAAGATGATAGATGTTCTTAAAGAAGAAAAGAATAAATCTTTTAAAGAAATACAGAAAAATACAAACAGGTAGAGACCCTTGAAGAGGAAACAAATCCCTTAAAGAAGTACTGAAAATACAAGTAAATTCATTAGGAAATGAATAAAACTGTTCAAAATCTGAAAATGTAAATAGAAGAAATAAAGAAAACACAAACTAGGGGAATCTGAAGATGGAAAATCTAGGGAAAAGAACAGGAACAACAGAAACACGCATCACCAACAGAATACAAGAGATGGAAGGGAGAATCTCAGGCATAGAAGAAACAATATAAGAACTTGATACATCAGTCAAAGATTATATTGAATTTAAAAAGTTCCTGACAGGAAACATTCATGATATTATGAAAAGGCCTAACCTGAGAATAATAGGAATAGAAGAAGGTGAAGAATCCTAGTTCAAAGGATCCAAAAATATTTTCAACAAGATCATAAAAGGAACTTTCCACAACCTAAAAAAAATGTACTTATAAACATACAAGAAACTTTAAAAACACCAATTAAATTGGACAAGAAAAGAAAATGTTCTTGCCACACAATAATCAAAACATTAAATCTATAGTACAAGAAAGTATATGAAAAACTAAAGGGGGAAAAGGCCATGTAACATACAAAGAAAGACCTACCTATGAGAATTACATGTGACTTCTCAACAGAGACTCTCTAAACATAGTAGAGCTTAACATATGTCTTACAGCCTCTTGGAAACCATGAATGTCAACATAGCTTACTATACCCAGCAAAACTCTCAAACAACATAGATGGAGAAATCAAGATATTCCAAGACAAAACCAGATTTAAACAAATCCACAAATCCAGCCTACAAAAAATACTAGAAGAAAAACTCCAACCCAAGGAAGATAACTACACCTAAGAAAACACAGGAAATAAATAATTCCATACCAGAAAAAAAAAATAAACTAAGGAAAGCACATACACACACACCAACACCACCAACATCAAAATAACAGGAATTAACAATCATTGGTCATTAATATATCTTTCATTAATAGACTTAACAGGTCACTAATAGACTTTCAACCAAAATTAACCAAAAGAGATGGGGAAAGAGTATATATGTATATATATATGTGTGTGTGTGTGTGTGTGTATACAGTATATATATAATACATACACACACACATATATATATATATATATATATATATATATATATATTTCTCAGAACCTCATGAAACCTTCTCCAAAACTGACCATATAAACCTTCACAAAGGAATCCTCAAAAGATATAGGAAATAGAAATAACCCCTTGTATATAATCAGACCATAATGGACTAAAGCCATACTTCGACAACAACAGAAACAACGGATAGCCTACAGATTCATGGAAACTGAACAACTCTCTATTGAATAACTGGGTCATGGAAGAAATTTTTAAAAGAAGAAATTAAAGACTTTCTAGAATTCAATGAAAATGAAGGCAAAACACCTGAAATTTATAGAACAAAATCAAAGTAGTGTGAAGAGAAAAGTTCATAGCACTAAATGCCTTCATAAATAAATTAGAGAGATTATATACTAGACATTTAAAAGTACACCTGAAAGTTCTAGAAGAAAGGAAAAAAAAAAGAAGCAAACACATCCAAGAACAGTAGATGGCAAGAAATAATCAAACTCGGGGCTGAAATCAATAAATTAAAAACAAAGAGAACAATAGAAAGAATCAATGCAACCAAGATCTGATACTTTGAAAAAAATCAACAAGATAGATAAAACATTAGCCAAACTAACTAAAAGACAAAGCGATTGTATCCAAATTAACAAACTCAGAAATGATAAGGGAGACACAAAAACAGACACTGAGGAAATTCAAAGAATCATCAGGTCTTATTTCAAAAGCCTATAATCCACAAAATTGGAAAATCTAAATGAAACAGATAATTTTCTTGATAGACAACACTTACCAAAGTTAAATCAAGATGAGTTAAACTATTTAAATATCTCTATAACTCCCAAGGAAAGGGAAGCAGTCAAAAAAAAACAAACAAACAAACAAACAAAAAAAACCCAAAAACCAAAAAACAGGGCCTGATGGTTTTAGCACAGAATTCTACTAGACTTTCACAGAAGAACTAATACCAATACTCTTGAAATTAGTACACAAAGTGAAAACAGGGGAACACTGCCAAACTCATTTTATGAGTCTTTGTCACACTGATACCTAAACCACAAAAAGACTCAACAAAAAAAAGCAAACTTCAGACCAATTTCTCTTATACTCACAATAAAATAATCATGAACCAAACCCAAGAACACATAAAAAACATTATCCATCATGATCAAGTAGGCTTTATCCCAGAAATGCAGGGATGGTTCAACATATAAAAAAAAAAATCTACCAACATATTCTACCATATAAACAAACTAAATTTAAAAAATTACATGATCATCTAATTAGATGCTGAAAAGGCCTTTTACACAATCCAACACCATTTATGTTAAAAGTAATGGAGAGATCAGGGATACAAGGCACATATTAAATACAATAAAGACAATAAACAGCAAGCCAACAGCAAAAATAAAATTAAACGAAGAGAAACTTAAAGCAATTCCACTAAAATCAGGGACAATACAAGTCTGCCCACTTGGTCCCAATCTATTCAATATAGGACTTAAAGTTATATCCAAAGCAATAAAACAACTAAAGGAAGTTCAAGGGGATACAAATTGGAAAGGAAGAAGTCAGAATATCACTATTCTCAGATGATATTATAGTATGTATAAATTCCCAAAAATTCTACCAGAGAATTCCTATAGCTAATATACACCTTCAACAAAGTGACTAGATACAAATTAACTGAAAAAATCAGTAGCCCTCCTCCATACTAACAATAAACAAGATGAGAATGAAATTGAGGAGGCAACACCCTTTACAATAGCCACAGATAATATAAAATATTTCGGTGTAACTCTAATCAAGAAAGTGAAAGTTCTATATGACTTTCAATAGCTTCAATTCTCTAAAGAAGTTGAGGAAGATAGCAGAAGATGGAAAGATCTCCCATGCTCATGGATCGGTAGGATTAACATAGTAAAAATGTCCTCTTACCAAAAGTAATCTACAGATTCAGTGCAATTTCCATCAAAATTCCAACATAATTTTTTACCCACCTTGAAATAACAATTCTCTACTTCATATTAAAAAAAAGAAAAAAAGCAGGATATATAAGACAATCCTGTACAATAAAAGAACTTCTGGAAGTATCACCATAGCTGATTTTAAGCTTTATTACACAGCAATAGTAATTTAAAAAACTGCATGATATTGGTATTAAAATGGTCACATTGTTCAATAACATAGAATCTAAGATCCTCTATAAGGCAAAGGACATCCACAATTAGACAAAATGACAGGGTACAGAATGGGAAAAGATCTTCACCAATCCTACCTCTGGCAGAGCACTAAAATCCAAAACTATATAAAGAATTCAAGAAGTTAACCCCCCAAAATTTTTTAAATGGGATACATAGCTACACAGAGAAGTCTCAACAGAAGAATAGAATCTCGAATAGCCAAGAAATACTTAAAGAAATGTTCAAAGTCCTTTGTCCTCAGGGAAATGCAAATCAAAATGACTCTGTGATTCCATCTTCCACCTGTTAAAATAGCTAAGATCAAAAACGCAAGTAATAGTACATACTGGTGCTGATTTGGAGCAAGGAGACACCCCTCCATTGCTGGTGGGAGTTCTACCTTGTACAGCCACTCTGATTAATCTTGTGAGTTCTCAGAAAATATGAAATTCTACCTCAAGACCCAAGTATACCACTCTTGGGCATATACCCAAAAGATGCTCCATCATACCACAAGGATATTTGCTTAACTACGTTCATAGCAGATTTATTCCTAAGAGATAGAAACTAGAAACAACCCAGAGATCCCTCAACAGAATAATGGATAAAGAAAATATGGTTCATTTGCACAATGGAATACGACTCAGTTATTTAAAATAAGGACATCGTGAAATTTTCAGGTATATGTATGAAACTGGAAAATATCATCCTGAGTGAGGTAATCAAAATCTTCTACTTATTCTTAATGAAGACAAGTCTAGTAACTAACAAACCAAAAATAAAATATCATTCTGTCCCTTCATCACTGCTAATAGCTTCATCAGTTGTCATATTTTAATAACTTTTTCTTCAAAAAATACCTATGCATAATAGAATCTGTTGAATTTATTTCATGTAGACTAAAGAAACTTTTTGGTAGCCATCACTGAAATTAAGGTCTCTTCATACAGCTTTCCTTAAGGATTTAATGCTGGGCTTCTTTGTGTTGGCTGATTAGTGTGTATTTATGTAATAGAATTTACAACATTAATGTTCATAGAGGCTTGAGAACTCAACAGCTCTATTTTGCCCTTGTTATGGCAGTAATGCCCAATGCTGGTTCTTTGCAGAGCCAAAACTTGTACCCATGAGGGCTGAACTTATGAACAGTACTTGAATTGCCACAGTCTAGAGATAAAGTGACTTAACAAAGGTGTGGATAAGAATCATGGGGAGATTTAGAATACACACACACACACACCTAAATTTTACTCATGAAAAACAAATATCATATCCAGCAGCTATACTTGTTCCTTAAAAAATGACTGTAATGCATTTCTATTAATAAAGTACAGGAGTATTTGGTGTTCATGTAATTATTTTATACACAGTCACACATACATATGAACACAAATTTATATGAATACTAAAATAAACATAGATTAAAATGTCCTTCTCAGTCAGCAATTTTTTCTCCTTCAAGGATGACCACACTCACTACTTATGCTTCTTTTTGTCAACCTTTCTATAGTCTCAACTGATCTGTATTATTATATCTGAAGTTCTTTATCTGGTAATATATTTTTGAAATCTGTACATGTCTATGACTCATGAGCTACTTTATATTTCTGTATAATCTTCTACTATAAGAATGTCTACTTCTTTTATTGCTGCTGAACATTTAGATTATGTATGTTTACATCTCTGGATGTAGCCGTTATGCATATCCTTATATTGTTAATGGTACGGCCCAATGCCTATTGGATATTACTACATCATTAGTGTGTCTTTCAGTATTACTGAAAATATTTTTTTCAAAGGAGTTTTAGCATTTCACCCACCAGCAAATGAAGGAATCCCAACTTAGTTACAGTAATACTAGCCTTTAGTATTGATTTTAAATAATTATGCATATTTGGGAGTAGAGTGGAATATTTTGTGGAGTGCATACATTTTATAATGATTTAAACAGGATATGTTGTTCATGCCTTACCTCTATTATATTTCTGTCTTTGATAAACATGCGAAATGCTCTTTTCTTGCCAATTTGAAGTACACAATTAATAGCTGCCACTCAACCACACAAAAGGCTTCTGAAATGTTTTTCACTTGTGATTCATGTTTACATGAGAGGTATTCATGCTATCCTGTATACAGGTATATAAAATGACTACACAAGTCAAAGAATAATTACTGATAATTAATCAAAATGAAATTCATTTCACAATTCTTTGATATACTTATAATTTTACTGTAAGTTAAAGATAAATACAAATTTTCACACTAATAAGCTGCATATGCTTGTTTATTTTTATATAAAATTTAAATCATATCTTTCAATAATGTTTTATTTATTTCTCATCTCAATTTCAGCCTCTTCCTCGTTTTCTTCCAGTCCTGCCCTTACAAATCCCTCCACCCACTACCACGACCCACTTCATATCCTCACCAACATATGCTGGCACTTGAATTTTTGATCTCAGATATTCTGAGGGGTGTAAGATGGAACCTCAGAGTTATTTGTATTTCCTTGATGACCAAATGTTGAACATTTCTTTCAGTGCTTCTCAGCCATTCGAGATTCCTCTGTTGAAAATTCTTTGTTTAGCTTTGTACCCCCATTTTTTTAAATTGATTTCCTTGGTTTGTTGGTGTCTAACTTCCTGAGTTCTTTATATATTTTTGATATTAGCTCTGCCAGATATAGAGTTGGTGAAGATATTTTCCCACTTTCTAAACTGATGGTTTGTCCTATTAATGGTGTCCTTTGTCTTACAGAGGCTTTTCAGTTTAATAAGGTCCTATTTAATAATTGTTGATCTTAGTGCCTGAGCTACTGGTGTGCTGTTTAGGAATTTGCCTTCTGTACTAACGTGTTCAAGGCTATTCCCTACCTTCTCTTCTATTAGATTTAGTGTTCCCAGGTTTATGTTGAGTTTTCTGATCCACTTGGACTTGAGTTTTGCATAGGTAATAAATCTGGATCTATTTGCACTCTTCAACATGCAGACATCCAGTTTAGATCAGCACCATTTGTTGAAGATGCTATCATTTTTCCATTGTATGGCTATAGGGCAAGTGGACCATGCCACCAGACAGAAGAACTGGCAATTTTGAGTGAGCCCAAAACCTGTGAAACTGAGAATTGAGTAAGGTAGGCATGGGGCCAGCTCCCTGACAAACTCTACCTGCTCTGAAACATGTAACCATGACACCCCTCTGAGAGGACCATTGCAATCTATCATGAGTATAAAAACCTGGAGCTCTCCATTCTAATGAGGTATCTAAATAGGTCTCGAGTGTTGAGCCAATGAGCTTCCCTTCCTGGGCATTCCTTCCCACAAAAGGTATTTAATCCCTCGTTCACTCTGAGTAATGTGTACACATTTACACTCACCATCAAATAAAGCAGTTTGTACAAGAAAGGACTGTCTCTTCATCAAGGATCACCTGTCTTAAAGAGCCTTGCCTAAACCTCCCTGAGAAGGCCCTCTCTCTCCCAGCCCTGTGGTACTCTAGGTACTCACTTGTAACCAAACCAGATTCTGTGCTTGCCCATCCTGGACAACCTGAGGGGAAGCATGGACTAGGGAGTCCTGTTCCCAAATCCTAGCAGTATCCAGGCAGTGCTAGGAGACTGGGAAACACAGCAATCATCCCAAACTTTGCTGCTGTTTTCCACCCGAGGAAACACAGACTGAGGACTCTATTACTGACTGCATTCTGCCTCCCCTAAGCACTCCAGGCACCCCAGCAGTGAAACAGACAAACCCACGCATCAACCCACAAACTCGAAGTAGCTAAATAACAAGAAGGGCCCAAGGAGGATACCCGAATCTCACTCAGAAGGGAAATAAAATAGTCAGTGGAGGTGGATGGAGAAACGGAACTGGGTAGGATAAGCGATGAGAGGAGAACTGGGGGTTGGGAGAAATCAGGATAGTGAAAGCCAGGGAGATAGGAGTGAGAGGGTGAGAGGATAGCAGCACCACGCAAGGAAGTGGGCAATCTGTAGGACTTGCCAGAGACCTGAGATGTGGGGAGGCCCCAGAGGGTCAATGGAGACAACTCTAGCTGCTACTCCTAGCAGTGGGGATATTGAACCTGAAGTGGCCTCCTCCTGTAGCCAGGTAGGATTCCCAGTAGAGGAACAAAGGCACCAACTCACCCACAAAACCTTCAATTCAAAATTCATCCTGCTTACAAGAAAACAGGGACAAAGATAGAGCAGAGACTTAGAGAATAGCCAACCACGGAGAGGCTCAACTTGAGACCCATCCCACAGGCAAGAATTAATATCTGACACCATTAATGATACTCTGTTGTGCTTGCAGACAGCAGCCTAGCATAACTACCCTTAGAGAGGCTCCACCCAGCAGCTGGCCAAAATAGATTCAGAGCCCTACAGCCATATGTTTGATGGAGCGCAGGAGTCTTGTGGAAGAGTTGGGTGATGGATAGAGGGACCAGGAGGGAATAAGGATACCACAAGAAGAACCAACAGAGTCAACTAAGCTGGACTCTTGAGGGCTCTTAGAGACTGAAACACCAACCAAAGAGCATATGAGCATGTGTGAGCTGGACCTTGCCTCCCCCTGCCCCCCCCCCACACACATATGTAGCAGAAGTGTAGTTTGGTCTTTATGTAGATCCCCCAACAAATAGAGCAGGAGCTGTCCTTGACTCTGTTGCCTGCCTATGGACCCTGTTCCCCTAACTAGATTGCCTTGTCTGTCCATAGTGGGAAAGTATCTTGATGTGCCAGGGTGGGTTGGTACTCAGGGGAACCTTCTGCTTTTCAGAGGAGAAGTGGGTGGGGATGGAGTATGTGAGGAGGGAACTGAACATAGAGGGGCTGAGATAAGGATATACAGTAAATAAATAAATACATTAGCAGGAAAAAATAAAAATTAGAATGATCTAGATATCTCAGTGGTTCAGATCACCTCCTGGTCTTCCAAAGGACATGAGTTCAGTTCCCAGCACAATTCAGATGGTTCACAAGTGTCTGAAACTCCAGTTTGTTGGAAGAAATTGATCTCCTTCTTTGTTGTGCCCTCCACTGTCACACACACGCACACACACACACATACACACACACACACACAGAGCAAACTTTCACAAGACACAAATGCACATATAAATAATAAAATAGAAATAAGTACTTTAAATTAGATTATTTTTCAAAAATAATAAACTATAATTTGCTTTTGAAAATAGTAGAAAAACATAAAACTAAAAGAGAATTTGGTTTTTGCTTATAGTTCAGTTGCTAACTGTATTTTAATTAGTTACCTCCCCTGACTTTTCTCCTTGAGAAAATAATGGGACTAGAATAGATAATGTCTTCACGGCTGTGAGAGCTACATAACCCATGAGTCTTTTAGAGCCTGATTTGAAATGCTCAATTATAATATTCAGTTTTTTGGTGGAGACTTGATTTCTTGTCATTTGAAGTGGACAGTCACAAAACTGTAAGAAAAAAACTGATAGAAAAAACAGAGAATAAACTAGTTCTTTGCATGCTGTTTGTTGTGTTTTTGTTTGTCTCTCTTGTACTGGGATATAGGTCCAGAATGATTGCCGGTTACTTAGTATATATGCATGTGCATATAGCATATATATAGCATATACATATACATACAAACAAACACACATATATACACATGCATATACACAAGTACATATACATTGCTGAAAGTATTTACTCCTCATAGCCAGCCCCTACTAACTGTCCAAGGAAAAGAGAACTATGTCTCTCCCGTGCTTTATGACGAGCTACACGTGCATTATGAACCATTATAAAAATGTAGACAGTAGTATCAGCTGACCAATTTCTATAAACACCATGTCTAGTTGAATGAAGCTTTCTTCTTCCCTGGTACACATAAGCTGTACCACACACCCCTCCATCTAAAGGGCAGAGTGAAAGCAGTTATTTCTCATAGTCAAGGGAAGAGGCATGGTCCTGGGTATAAACTTTTATGAACTCAGGAGTGGGACAGCAGCTCAAGGAGAAAAGTCAAACAACCATCTATATGTAGTATTAGAGTAGAGATGAAATGGAAGACAAAGTGATAGGAGTCATAAATGCCCTTCACATGAGGAAGAAATGGACCCCGTCACATGCAAGCCATTTGCTTTAATGCAAATGCTTCACAAACCTTCCTGCTTCCCTCCTGAGACTGCAACAACAGACATTATTCTGTAAAAAGGAACAAATTCCAAGTTAGGGGATGAGTGTATTTAGGTAGCTTACTCCACAAAGACGTGGCTGAGACTTCGAGTTTGGAGAGCTAAAGGAGTAATGAAAAACAGAGAAACACAGTGCATCTTCTAGTCTCTCAAAGCTACTATTTCATTACCCATGGCCTCTTCCAGAAGTAAATACTACTAACCCAAGAATCAATGGGACAGTTAATACAATTTCATGGGCCCAAGTTGCATCAGAAGTGAAAGGCAGTCTACAATTTCAAGTAGTCCATGGAATAGCCACATAGCCAACAAATGCTACCAGGTTACCATCAGTCTCAGTGAAACTGGAGCTTATGAAAACTAAGTGGGGACACTCCCTACCCTTTTGATAGTCTGACATATGCTACCTCTTCATCTATCGCTCATTGTCTCAATACTCTATCTCTCCTCCTTCTCCTCCTTCTCCTCCTCCTCTTCTTCCTTCCCCTCCTCCTCTTCCTCCCCCTCCTCTTCTTCCTCCTCCTCTTTCTCCTCCTTCTCCTCCTCCTTCTCCTCCTCCTCCTCCTCCTCTTCCTCCTCCTCCTCCTCCTCCTCCTCTTCTTCTTCTTCTTCTTCTTCTTCTTCTTCTTCTTCTTCTTCTTCTTCTTCTTCTTCTTCTTCCTCTTCCTCCTCTTCCTCCTCCTCCTCCTCCTTCTTCCTCTCTCTCTCTTCCTTTCTCTCTCTCTTTCTCTCTCCCTCTCTCTTTCTCTCCCTTCCTCTACCCCTGTTTCTTTTCAAGCTCTAGTTTCTTCCGACTTCCCTTAAAGAAATGCTTAACTTATATTTCTAATGAGCCTCAGGAAACTTACTAGGGCTGTGCTCGAACATTGCCTGTAATTTACAGTGAGTTATGTTTCAATTACCTCCATATTATGGTATGCTGGTAAGGGCAGGCATTATGTCATGTCAGGAATACAGGCAAGAGAAAATATGGACACCCCCATTATGGCCAGTGATGGAGCAGTTTTAATAATATTGGGGGAAAATGGAACATAAATGCTTTTCATCTGCACCATTAGCACACATTAGCAACACCCTGCACCATATTATGCAGGAAAGGCTGAAGGACAGAAGGGGTTGCAGGGATTCTGGCTACTTGCATTGGCTCTCTGCATTCAGAGACAAGGAAAGGGAGTCCTTGGAAATGTTTACTTTTTCTCTAAATAATGACCTTACCAAAGATATAAAGCACAAACTTTTAAAAGCAAAACAAAATCTAATTCTGCCCCTTTCCTGCGAGAAGGATAAGTCTTACTTGTTCTTTCTTTCTGTTCTCTTCTGGCTCCCTCTCCTTTTCCCCCTCCCTCTCCCTCATGTGCCCTGCCTCTTTATTTTCTTGACACAAATAGCAGTCATTGCTCAAAGAATGTGCGAATTAGGCTGCTTTGTAATTCAAACCTTTTATTTAGGTTACTCGGTATGTACTAAGGAAGAAAATACCATTGACTAAATGGCTGTATTATGGATGTTTCCAGCTGCCTATGGGAGGGTGAGTTCTCCCCATACAAACCTCCCCAAGCCCTGACTCCATTTACCACTTAGGATGGAATTTGGCTAATGCTAATTCCCTCTCTTTTTCTTTCAAATATTGGGGGGGGGGGAGCACATATAAATGTTTTCCTTGGGTGTGATTGGTGCTTTGAAGGAGAGGAAGTGGCACCCAGAAGCAGTCTCAGCCAGGTGATGACTTAGATGATGTGTGCTTTGAGGACTGGAGGAGTGCAAGTGGTGTATATCTCCTGCTATACAGAAAGATGAATGAGGATGCCCAGCCTTGATGCATTCAATAGCTGCTTCACTTTGTTCAGTCAGAACAAACAGTCAGGAGTTCCTCGTATTTTATGAAGGAGGGACGGACTCAGCCACTGAAAGAATACATAGATGACCTAATTTTTCTCTAATCATAATGATAAGCCTAAACTAAAAAGAGACTACAGGAAAAATAGCAACATATTCAGAAAACACTCTGAATTACAGAGAATTTTATGCCAACTTTGGAGATGATAAAAAATGAAAGAAAGATGATTTGCTATGGGTCTTATGATTTATTTTGTTGCTTCTAGAGGTAATTTGGATGCACTAGAAAAGATCAACATTTTTCATATATAAAACATGCCTCTACTATTACTTATGTCATTAAACATTCACTGAGTATCTACTATACAGTGATAACCAGAATAATTTTTACTCCATATGAAATGAAGGTATCTAGTGAACAAGACGGAAACACTCAATACTCTCCTGAATTATACATTTTTTGGGAAAAACATACAGTATACAATATGTGAGTACCTTCATGTTGAGATGCATGCTGGGAAAGAAAATGGGACAAAGTATTAGACGACTAAGTCCAAACTGAAAAGTCTTCAGAGAAATCAGGATTAAGCTGGGTGAGTCAAAAGTTCTGCCTTGTTCACTTAATAGAACAGTTTGAACGTTGTTGTTGTTGTTGTTATTGTTGTCATCATTGTCAAATATTCTTGGGAAATATTTTTAATCATTGCAGTGTGTGTCTTTTGAATAAAACTAGATGTTTGCTTATGATTTCTAAAACATGTTTCCAGGTCTTCATTTCAGGTTGTTGGAATTGTCTCTAATTATTCACATTCACAAATAATACATAGAAGCCTATTTGATGTAAAATGCCATTTCTGATTAAATTATTATTATATTATAAATAATTATATGGTTATATATTATTATATTGTTACCTCATCTATTACTAATGGGTTCTAAGAAGTCAAATCACTAGTTTAATAGGCATGTATCTTAGAGGGGATTATTTATAGAAATTGAATAAATTGCTTCCCAAAATGTCCCACTTTTATAAAGAAGAAATAAGTTTCCCTCTGTCTCTGAAAGTCCAAATTTGCTAAAATAAATTAAGAACTGAGAAGATAGATTTACTAATGTGCACAGAAATATATGAAACTCAATGACAGACCACATGGATGAATTGTAAATAACCTTATCATAGAGGAAAATGGGGGTTAGGCAACTTGTAACAGGGTAGTGAAATTTAGGAAAAAAATTAATGTTAAGAACAGGCAATATCTTGAAATTATCCAAAATCTTCTGAATATGAGAGGGTGATAGAGTCAAGTGGTGTGAAGACACAGGGTGGAAACATACTAGGAGCATAGACAGTCTTATACTAATACATCTCTCAGAAGGTAGTAATCAGAAACCATGATACTACATTTGGTGTAAATAGGTGAAAACACTTTAGCCTCCTTTTCTAGGTGTTAGTCCTTCCTCTTTGGCTAATGATAATTTTAGGGAGAAAGTACAACGAATTTATATGAATATTGTAAGAATTTTGGTCAGATTCCAGTAAACAGTCTTCAGACTGCCTTGGTCTATATTTGAGAAAAGGCAGACACATGGAGAAACAACAGATCACAGACATGTGAACCACTTAAGTCTTCCAATTTCTTCTCATTGAAAGTGTGCAGCCTTGGGCATGGTGAAGTGGCTCAGAGATTAAGAACACTTGCTGTTCTTGCAGAGGACTCCTTTCAGCTCACTGAATCCACATCATACACGTAAAATAAACCAGATCCCCCAGAGCTCCCAGGGACTAAACCACCAACCAAAAACTACACATGGAAGGACATGTAGCTCTAGTTACAAATGTGGCAGAGGATGGCCTTATCTGGCATCAATAGGAGGAGAGCCCTTGGTCCCGTGAAGGATAGATGACACAGTGTAGGGGAATGCTAGAATGGTGAGGCTGGTGTGAGTGCATGGGTGGGTTAGCACCCTCATAGAAGCAGGGGGGAAGAGGAGGGGGTTGCAGAAGGAAAACTGGGAAGGGGGATAACATTTGAAATGTGAATAAATAAAATAACCAATTAAAAGTTTAAAAAATGAATAAATCTAAAAATTTTAGAAAGTTCTCAACATGCCAGATCATTATACTTTGGGGTGTCATTTCTGAGCCCCAGTACACGTTCCCATCCGAGTACAAAAGCATCATTTCGCTGCTCATAGCCGACATATTGTGAGTGCTGACTGTGCTTCTGGATCCTCTCCGTGTGCTTCATTAAACTGTCCCCTATAGAGTACGACTATTGCCAATCCTGCTTACTGATGATTCTGAACCACAGTGGGAGTGAGTAGTTTACCTAAGTTTATGCAACTGGAGAAAAAAAAGCAATATCAAGCTTGAAAACAGGTTTCCAACTGCACAGCTCTGTCTGAAATCCAGCCCCCTGGGTCACATGTTCTCAACAGTCGTTATTGTCCTTCTCATCTTGTCTTTATGAAACCTGGTGATGCCATACTTTGTCCAGATTTGTATGTGTACTTAACTGTGGAGTTAAATACTTCCACTTTTCCACTTTAGCTGTACTGTGTGTCCCACGCCTTTTTTTTTTTTACTTTATTTATTTTGTTTATTTACATTTCAAATGTTATCCCCCTTCCTGGTTTCCCCTCCAACCCTCCCCCAACTATCCCCCTCTTCCTACCTCCACCACAAGGGTGCTTCCACACCCTCACACCACTCACACCTCACAGCCCTATCATTCCCCTATGCCGGGGCATCCCAGCTGGAGCCATGGGTCTCTCCATGTGTATTCTTTGGTGGGTGGTTTAGTCCCTGGGAGATGTGGGGGTTGGTTGGTTGATATTGTTGCTCTTCCTCTGGGGTTGCAGATCCCTTCAGCTCCTTCAGTCCTTCTCTTGACTCCTCCATTTGGGTTCCCGTGTTCAGTCTGATAGTTGGCTGCAAGTGCATAGGTAAAGCTCTGACAGAGCCTCTCAGGGGACATCCATATCAGGCTCCTGTCAGCAAGCACTTCTTGGCATATCCCATGCCTCTTGATGCTCAATTCCCTTGAATACCAGTCTCTAGCTTATTTCTAAAAGATACCTTTTCACATTAAGAGTATAACACTACCTATTGCAATAACTTCTTTTTCTCATCTTGATATTTGTCTCTTAATTACATTTCTGCATAAACATGTGAATTCTTTTTATTTGCCCCTTGATCTGTTTATCAAAAACTATTGATTTTTTTTCTTGTTGCATTTCTCTTTCATGACTTTTATCTGAGAAAATACTTCTTGTAAACATCCACTAAGTATTCAGCAATGTTTTCTACTCTTTTTGTTGTTTTTATTCTTCTACATTTCACTTTTGTAATTCATCTGAAATTCATTTCGATGTAAATGAGAGAAAAATAAATTAGTGTTCCTCACAAAGTTAAAACAATCCCTGAATGGCCCATAGCTCCTCCATTGTTTTATGGTGTACTATTTGTCAAATACCAAGTATCTAAATATACTAGGATTTATTCCAAGGTTACAAGTTCTATTGATCTGTCTGTAAATATTTATAACAAAGGATTCAAAATTGCTTTAGTGGTATAATCAATTTTAATATCCAGGAGGGGGAAAAATCCTCCTCTCATCTTCCAATTTCTCTTCACTGTTTTCTACCAGACTGGAGATGAATTTTAGAATTATTTTGTCAAATCCCTACAAAAGAGAAATTAATAGACAGAGGAGATCCCAATTGCCTGACATTTCAAACTTGCAAATTTGGCCAAATTGGTGCTAAATGTTCCTTATAAAAATGTACTTAGATTTCCCCAATCCAACGCTTTCTTTCTTGGTCATTTTTAAACATAGGCAGAACAGTGAAGACTTAAACTTCCTGAACTGAAACCCAGGGACAGCAACCTGTCATGGGCCTTCTGATCTTGACTTTTCTACTATGATGTGTCCTATCTGTGGCCTGTGAATGTCAAGCTTTTTACAAGTTTGTGGCTTTCACTCATTAAAATACATTTCTCTGTGTTCTCAAGTAGCCTTTAATGTTCTCTTGGTAATTATTGTTGACATAGGCCCTATGGAGACAATATGTGTACCAGATAAATTTGTTTTAAGCATGAATTGTGGTTCTACTAGCTGCAGCTTCAATGCTCACAGATTATACACATACACACATATACCCACATATATACACACATATACCCACACATACATGCAAACACATGTGCACATACACATACTCAACATACTCACATGAAAATAAAACTAGTATAACTAAAAGCCATTGAGACCCTCACTTAGAGCAATGATTTAGTATTGACTAATAACATTATAAAACACAGCATCAACAAATACTTCAAACTGACCACATTATATAAATATTGCTTTAAAGCTATATATTGGCTTGAGAAAGATACAGTCCAACAAATAAACAAATATTACTCAGAAGTATCCTGGGTTTTTTTTTATAAGTTTTTACTTAGAAATAAATTTTATTACCGTATTCTCAAGCATTGTATTATCATCATGGTTATTTCTGTTGAAAATGTAATATTTTATTTATATATTAGAATACTATTGCTGGTTTTCAAATGTTATTTTGTGTCTATTGTCTTTGCAAAAGTCATTAATTTTCATAATATCTTATCTTTCCATTTTCTTCAGAACTTAGAGGACTCGCTCTGGGACTCTGGAAGCTTCCTTCCTGGCTCTAACCCTCATAGTACTGGAAGACGGTAGGCAAACTGTCAAAGGAAAAAAACCGTCAGTAGTCCTACCCAAATGAAAGGTGTATAAGCCACAAAAGGACCAAGGCAGAACATCCTCAAGTGCACGGTAGCAGCATTTATATTTTGGGCCTTCTTGTAGTTGTCAATTAACCCTGCTCAAATTGATCAGGCAGTGGTGGCACATTCCTTGCTACCTGCCCCAATGTTCTGGGTTTCTGAATGAAAGACACAGACAATAATAGCCTTATGTTTTAATATACCTTAAACAGCTCAATGGTTGGGCCACTACCAAACCTCCCCTCAAATATTCCTGAGTTATTACTCACTAAAATCTAGATTCTATCTCTGTTGCCCTAGACCCTATGAGGGAATAGGGAGGGGTGAGGTGCTGGAGCCGCTCTTCCCTGGGTCTTACATGATTGACATGCTCTCCCTTCTATACCTCTCAGTCCTGGGCATTGCTCCTTTCCAGACATGGCGATTCTCTCTCCTTTTCCTTCAGTCCCCTTGTGCACAAATCCTCAAGTCTCACCTCTGTCTCCCTGTCTAGCCATTGGGCGCTAACAACTTTCATTACCAATCAAAACCACCTGGGTGCAGAGATCCTCAGGGTCTCACGTGTAGATCCTCGTACAATTTTTGGGACCCAATTAACATAATATAGGCATTAGACCAAATTTACAACAGGTTTAACTAATAGCTAATAAAACCAGGCATAACGGGTTTTAAGGCCTGTTCAATAGATGGGAATGCGTGTCTGATACTTCAGGTCTTGGACACACACACACACACACACACACACACCAGAGGAGACCTCACTACTGCCCCTTTCTAAACCAACTGAATTCCTAATTCATTCTAGGTGCTTATTTCTGGTGCCCATACGTAAGTCTAGCTCTTACTCATCATCACAGAAGCTTCTTTTTGTATTACATGGAAACCAATATAAAAAACCAACAGCTCGTTAAAGGTCACTGAGAGAGAAAAAACAGTCTTCCCACAGGAAACTCCTGGTAAATTAGCCAGGAATAAAATAGACGTAGGGGCAAAACTAAGGGGATTCAGACCATTGTATGATATGTACATACGTGTGTATGTATAGGGTCATCATAGGTAACAATAGCACTTAAAGAACTCATGAATTTGAGAGGGAGTGAGGCACATGGGAGGTACCAGAGGGAGGAAAAAGATCAGTGGAAATGATATAAATGTACCACTCATATATTAAATTCTTAAAACATGACTATTTTCATGAATAATTTTAAATACTACTTGTAATTCCTGTCCTAAAAGTTTTACTTATTTTTCCTAGGTTTTCACCTTCAAGTACTGAAAAAAATACTTTTAGAAATAAGCAACTTTACATTTTTTTTAAATAAAGGGTTAATTTCTAAAGCTTTGTCATTAAATGTAATTCAAGATCATGATTCTCTGATTTAGAAATGTTCTCTAAGAACTGCAATATAATGGGTGTTGAATACAATCAAAACTTGCTTAATATTTCATGAGATAATTATTTTCACTTGCTTAATCCAATTAATAAATTTCTTGATATTAATTTACTATTATAGTCTAATATTAAATCTTGTATTTTGATTATATTTTAGTTATATAGGGATTAAACTTGCTCATGGCTTATTCTTAAAATTGTTTTTCTATGTAAATGAGATTAGTTAGATAAAGCCAAACAGAAATAGCTACTTGGTTTGCACATATGAAATATGCATTTATATATTATTCTATTTCTACTGCTATTGCCCAGTTTTTCTCTCTGAAATTAATAATTTTAACATTTTTACATATTTTTAATTTCCAAAATCTTTGAAAAACATTCTACATAAAGAATTTAAACCCATAATTTAAAATATGCACTTCTATAATAAAATTTCAACTTTTAATAAAAATTTTAATTTTCCTTAAGATTCTCATGAGAAATTTTGATAATTAGCATTTTTGATTATTACTCATGAAAGTTATAATTTTTACCTTATTTGTACTATATTAGAGGTAGTATGATTTTGCTAATTTTTCTCTATACATTTACTAATCTTATATTAATTTTTCATTTTTTGTTCTTGTTTATTAGATTTCCCAGGTGATTTCTACTTTTTCTTGTTGTTGTTAAATATTTTTATGTGACCATGTTTACTTGGGGAAGGAGTTTTAAGAGTTGTTTTGAGGGTGATTGAGGAATAAAACAGCAAAAACACAAGTGAACTGAAAGAACAAAAGTTCTTAAATGACCCAGCCAGCTTTATGAGGCTGAAGGCAGCATTCTGAGCCAGTGTTGGTAGACTGGCTTCTTTGGAAGAACAAAGGAGGGGTGCAGGAGAGTGCTCCGGCCGTGCGAGGGGACCATGAGCTGGCATTTACCATGATGATAACCAAGAACTGGTAGAAATGAAGTTAAATTAAAATATTCTAGAAAATGTTACAACTAAAATACGACTTCAAAAATAAACAGAAAGGGGACACTGCTTCCGTAGAGAAGATTTAAAGATGCGACGGAGGGACTTTCCAGGAAGCAATTGAATTTCGCAACAAAGACATAAGCAAAAACCGAACAGCTCACGATTTTACGGTTCTGATGAAGACACAGCTTATGTGAAAAGAAGAACTTCATGTTGACAAGTATGAGCGCAATTGTGATGATGTGCAGGCAGAATATTTGAAGATGCTCCTGCCTTGACCACGTAGAAAAAGTTTTCTTCTTTGGGGCTCTGATGTATGAGAGGCCAGCGTTAAACAGCATGAGATGATTCAATAGAAAACGTGTGGCCCTTGCGGAAAAATAAATCAAAAATTTCCAGGAGAAATCTATGGGGAAATATTGAAAGTGAAATCTTTGGGGAAAGATTAAACATATGGGAGAAAATAAAAGAATTTACAGATTTACTAAGCTTCAAAATGCACATACAAAGACAGGAATGAGCCAGGCTTAAGCTTCAGAAATTAGACTGGAATTAGGCAGTACACGTGTAGGGGCTACTTAAGAAAACAGTTAAGGATGTTTAGTACTAAAGTCGTTTGTTGTCAACTTGTTACAGTCATTTGGAAAAAGGTTGGACAACCTTAAATAAATAACCTCAGAACCTAGTGTTTAATTTAGTTCATTTTGTTAAGTACGATGTGTGAGTCTCTTGATATGAAAACATGGTTGTTTTGTGTTCCACTAAGAACTGAAAGGAAACTTAGACTGCTTTTAGCACACACATCTCAAAGCCTGTTTCAACTTAAAAACCACATCTACTTATCTAATATATGTACTTCATAGCTGAACAGTATTCCCCCCCACACCCCCCCCCATAGGTATCTCATACTCTGTATTCCTTGGAGCACTTCTGTGGGGAACTTCTGAAGCCTTTCTTGTTGCTGTCACAATTACCACCTAAAGGGAATGGAGGCGGAGCTTTCTCTTCCACCTTCCACCCCTTACAGAGTGAAACCAAACCTCCTACCTAACACACTCCTCCCGGATCTGAGACAGCGAATGACAAGGTAATAATCTATTTTCCTCAAATTTCAAACACAACCATACTCCAGAGAATTTATGCTTAATTTATTTATGAAAAGCCACTGCCAGGTGAGATCATGGTCCCATTGTCTTAACTCAGAAGACCTGGCAGGCTCAGAACCTATCAGTGTGAGAGAAGAAGGTGGTTCATGAATAAAAATAGAAACATCATTTCTTTTTAATTCTGCACACTTTTCTGCCAGAACCGTTTCTTGTGGTTTATGCTACCAACTTCATTTTTCTCCTTATCCTTTCTAACCTACATGGAGATTCTTTCTCAGGTATGTATATATGAGACTTGGGTAAGATCTCAAGAGAAAATGCAATGAATTCCCTTTCCAACCTAAACATCTTTAGTATCTCTCACATGCCCCAGTAGAATTATATACATACTCAAGAGCTTGGTGGTATGATGTATCCTCGTGGTCTGAAACACAGATTTGACTATATCTGTAACATCAATTCACTACCTCAGCAAATGCTCATTGAATGTTTACCGAAGACTAGGCAATAAGACTATGTCAATCAGTAGGACAGATCATACTTCCGCCAGGAAATAAATAAAAGTAAAACTTAATACACTGTGTGATATTTAGTAATGAGCCATTTGTTAGAACCTAAAGCAAGAAATAAGGACAAGAGTGATGAATTAGGAAGGTCAAGTTTAAATACTGTGGGAATGAATGTCTCATTGAGAAGGTATTGTTTGTGGAAAGGTCTTGAGTGGGTGAGAGAATGAATCAGCAGGTAGGAAGGAAGAGAGTGCACCAGGTTAAGGAACTAACTTCTACAAAGATTCGGAGACAAGAAAATATCCAGTGTTCAACAACTAAAGGGCAGCATATGAGTGGATTGAACAGTGAGTGAGACATTCACCATGAGGTGTGTGTCACGTGGGAGCAAGGCCCTTGGACCAATACACGGACTCTGGCTTTTACTACAAACCATTGCATGTTTTGAGAACAGAAGGCACACAATTTGACATACGTCTGAAGAGTTAGTACAAAGAAAGAGTATTTTCATGGTGAAATAATTAGATTTATTTATGCTGAAGAATATTTAGAATCTTCTTTGTGCAACAGAATGTGTGGGAGGCAAACTCAGAAAGTTATTGCTTTTCAAAGTACTTTGCAATCCTTGGAAGAAACAGGCTAAGCATTTGAAAGGCACAGAGCTGCAATTAAATATTACAATCACAAATTCTTTGAAGAATTATGAAGGAGAGTATTGGGAATCTCAGAATGGTGTCAGAAGAAGAGAAGGGATATAAAGCAAAGGTTTAAAAAATGACAAACCGTGGGAAACAAGCAATGTTCACAACTTCTCTGACACCCATTCCTTCAAAGCTCTGTCCTCATTCCTTGGTCCTTGAATGTGGAATGAAATTAGTGAATCTCTTTGATGAATCTGATTATTAGTAAACCAATGAGAGATCGAATGTAAAACTATGTTTAAAAAAAAAAAAAAACAACTATAATCTGTCTGCACTTTTCCTTCTCTAAAGATGGCCATTTTTTGATCCACCTTTGAGATACATGTGAGACAGAATTGAAGTTTGGTTCATAGCAGAAACTCCAACCCTTCAGGAAACATTATCTTGCCAGATAGCCCTACTACAAGGGAAACTGAGAATCTCTTTAGAAGTGCTTGGTCTCAAAAGGAAGCTTGGGGCAATCTCATTGAGAGAAGGCAAGCTATAAATCTCTGTAGCTGCTGGAAAGCTGGACCTGGATGAGAGGGAAAAAAAAAAAACATGCCCTTTTGAGCTAAGGTTCGTGAAAGCCAGTGTGTTCAGCAATGAAGGTTGATAAGTGACTGCACCACAGAAGGGAGAAGAGGAATCAAGAGAGAGCCCACAGGGTCAGGAAAAGCATGCCTAGGTTTCAGACTAGTGTCTGCAAAAGTCATAAAAGATGTTATGCTGTTTGAGATAGAATACAGAAATCAGGAAGGTTTAGCACTGCTGTGTCAAGCTCTATAAGCAACTGCATTGCGAAAGGGACTTCTGCGAGTATAAATATATTACCTCATTAACAGGGTAATTATTCCTCCAATATCTACTATATTCTCAGATAAATCCACTTTCTAGAGAGCTGAACTGTTGGTCAGATAATTGACAGGCACAGCTGTGTAAACTCTTAAGGGAGAAAACAATAGTGTGAGTATTTTAATCTTTGGAGCAGATCAGGGCATCCTACCTCTACCCAGGGGCATAGATAGAAACCAAATTGTATGGTTTTTACAAGAGTAGCTTTCTCTTATTGGGCCTCAAGAGAGTGTTGATAGCACTACCTTTTTCAGATGATATTTTAGGTCCAAAGGACAGGCAATTGTGGGGTTTACCGTTTCATACTAATTGAGAAATAGGAGGTAGGCGCCAAAGAAAATCACAAGAAAGACATCCTGCAAACCTTCTTTCTAATCACTGTAACACTCCTCCTCACGAGTTAACACATAGTTGAGGAGCTGAAATTAGGACACAGAAAGCTTTGGTATCTCCATCCTTGTTAACTTTGGGGTTTTGGAGCTCAATAAAGGGACCAAAATACATGTAGTTAGACTATAGCAGGACTATCTGCATCAAATAACAATAAACAAGCTGGCAGTTGAATGCAGAAGGTCCAAAGATTAGTATAGTCATTTCTGAGTTTATCATAGATAAGACCCATTTCTACCATGTAAATCCAGATATTTAATTCCAAAGCTGTTCAATCACAAAATATGATGGTACCTGGGTGGGAGTTAAAAGGCATACCCTCATGCATGAGCCCAGGAAACTGTATAAAAGATAGCAAATCAGACTAGAAACTAGAGTCCCCAAACACTTCAGGAATTTCTGTCCTCCAGGCAGTGTATACCCAAGGACATTTTCAGCTTCCAAGTAAGGATGAGAATGGAGTGGCTTATTTTTATGTATCTGCCCTAAAACTTCCCACATTTGTTTTTCCTATTTTCATCAGCCAGAATGCATGCTCAGAGAGATGTTGGAACATGGCTAAGAGGTTAAGCAATTCTCAGATTCATGACCCTGAGAAAACACATATCATCATAAAGCTTTCCTATATTAAGATGCTAAGTATAAGTATAATTTGTTACTCAGCAGTACATAACTACACAAAATATATTAATTAATAGGCTAGAACGGTAAGAAAACTGGGAGAATATAATGTAAGAATTGACAAGTTATATTTGCATTTTTAAATGTGAGAAACCTTAGCCTAGTCATTAGTTCAAATCACTTACAAGGAACAAGTATATTTGAAGTGCACAAAACATCTTATGTTCTGCTGCCAATGAGTTACAAAGTCTGCCAGAGCTCTCAGTAGGTGACTCTCTATCTTTGTGCAGTGAAGTATCTTACGAGCATCTACCATAAAAGCAGAGAGTAGTAAATTCTGAGCAGAGAGATAACGTTTGCACTATAGATTTTCCTTTCAGAGACAAACTAAGTCTCTCTTTTTGGAAATTTAAGGAATTGTATTTATTTTCCCACCACTTAAAGAATAACAACTGAAGTGTCAAGGAATATAGATCAATGGTAAAATTCTCACCTACTATGAGTGAAGCTGTGGATTCTGTGGATTCAATTCCCAGCACCATAAAACAACACACACACACACACAAATACCACCACCACCAACAACAACAACAACCACCACCACCACAACAACAACAGCAACAATAACAACAAAAGTATCCCAATCATCCACTAGTCTGTATTAACCACCATTCACTGCAAAGAGACATTTTGTAAAGCAAGTCTGAGGACAGCACTAGTCTATGACTAAAAACGTAAATACTTAGGAGGTGAAATCGGACAATGTATCAAAAAAGAAAAACACAAGTGTTAGGGTTACCTCTAGTGTCTGTGATCCCTTAAGTCATGGGACTACGACTAGGTCCATAGTACAAGGCACCAACTTCCTCCTACAATTTGGGCCTCAGACACAGTCACGAATCATTCAGTTAGTCCCATAACAGGTAAGCCACTTTTGCAGCAGTAAGCACCTCTTGACTGGTAAATTGACATGCAAGATCCAATGCTGGGCAACCATTGCTGGCTGTTGTCCCTGAGCTGTCTGCATGATTCACGCTAGCACTATGAAGACTATCTAGGATGGAAGAGACTTCTACCTCAGGTCCAGCATGGGTCTTTTATACAGATCCCTCTACAATCAAGTGTATGGTACCTTTAGCCACAGGCTCTTATAATCTAATTCTAATGGGCAATTAGGGCCAGTAGCATGATCTGTGTGCTTTTTCATGGCCAACAACTCTATTCTACTTCTGACAAAAAAAAAATAGTTACTATAACCCATAGTTTCTAAAATCTGCTTTATCCACCCATGCACGATACACCATTCAAAGTCTTTCTTAATTATGTTTATAGTTGCCTTATAAGGCAGTGGAATCCTGCCATGCCCTGGCTGAGACTTTCCGTGTGCTACTGTCGGCCATGTAACATTCTGCAGTTTTCCTAAGAACAAAACATCCTGTTGAAGGTGTGATACCCCGGGCAGGGACTTTCCACTATACAAACCATTGCCCCCCAGTTGAGTTCCTGTTTGTGTTTTCCCCTCCCCGGTTTGGTGTATAAATTGAATCTGCTCAGTAAAAGCTTCAGCATTCTCTCATAAGGAATGACCTGAGTCTGTGACTTCCTTTAATGCCCCAGGCCTACACCCAAGCTCAGTACTGTGGCAGCACTGGCGCTGACAGAATTCCACTTCACTTCTTTATGCATTCTTAGTTTTGGTTAACCCTCCATGTGAACCACATCTCCCCCATACACTGCCATCATCCTTTTTTATACCTTGTCACTTCCACTGTTTTCCCCCTGTATTTTTTGTAGCCCATGTGTTCTATCGCCTTTATGTCTCCTTCCTCCTGTGTTGCTTTCAGGTCACTACAGTGTTTCCAAGTTAAACAAATATAGCTAAAATTTGGTTTTCTGTGGTATTTCATTCAGCAAAATATTTTCTAGCTCCATCAAGTAGTCCTGCAAATTTAATTTTTTTTTCTTTTTACAGCATAATGAAATTTCACTGTGTATACATACATTTTTATGGTTCATTCATCACTTGAAATACAGCTATGTTGATTCCGTTTCCTAGAAGTTCTGAATACAGAAACAATGAAGAGAGATGAACAATGAAGCAGCTCTGTAGTAGGACATTGGATAATGTTCAGGAATGGTATAGATGAGTCATATGGTGTTTCTAACCTCTTGGAAACTCCACGCTGATATCCAAAATGACTGTATTAACTTATACTTTCATCAGCAGTATATGAAAGTTTACCCTGTCCATATCCACACTGGCATATGTTGTCACTTATATTTTTGAGGATGGCCATTCTGACAGAAGTATGGGGGAAGCTTAAAGTAGTTTTCATCTGGAATTCCATGACAGCTAAGGCCTTTGAACATCTTTTTAATGGTTTTATTACTCATTTATATTTCTTTTGAGAGCTTTCTGTTCAGTTTTAAACTGGATAGTTTTCTTAATGTTTAGTATTTTTAAGATGTGTGTGTGTGTGTGTGTGTGTGTGTGTGTGTGTGTGTGTTTTCTAGACACTAATCTTCTGCCAGATGTATATCCGCCAAAGGCATTTCTCTCATCCTGTGGTCTGCCTCTTCACTCTTGACATAAGGATTTAGTTTCATGAGATACCGTTTGTCAGTAGCAGCTCTTATTTCCCGTGCTACTGCATTCTTATTCAGAAAGTCCTTCCTTGTGTCTA
Organism: Arvicanthis niloticus; assembly: GCF_011762505.2. NCBI lineage: Eukaryota > Metazoa > Chordata > Mammalia > Rodentia > Muridae > Arvicanthis > Arvicanthis niloticus. The sequence continues at coordinate 25,937,476 of NC_047669.1, read as the reverse complement.
TAATTTGAAGTGGACTCCTAACTTTTCCTGTAGCAGTTTCTAATCACTAGGTCTATGTTGAGGTCAGTGAACCATTTGGAGTTGAGTTTTATACACAGTCAGAGGTAAGGACCTAGTTACAATTCTTTTATATGTTGACATCAAGTTTAGTTTACCAGCACCATTTGTTAAAGATGCAATCATTTTCTAATATGTATATTAAGATAACTTTAGTTGGGCTTATACCTAGGTTCCTTATAAAACTCAATTGGTCTAACTGTCTATTTGAGTACCAATATCATGCTGCTTTTACCACCATAGCAGTTGAATATAGTGATATCCTTTCTGCCTCCTGCCTCCAACTGCTTAAGATTTTACTATTATTTATCGTGTGTGTGTGTGTGTGTGTTTTATACCTACAGATAAGTGCAGTTTTTACCTCTCCTCAAGGAAAATGCTCACTGCAAAGGTGGAGAGCACTACAGAAAACTACAACCAATCGAAATGCAGCATTGTGGATCTCAGTCCCATTGGATATGGCTGCAAAACACTTTCACACATAAGCTTCAGGAATATTGTCGAATAAGATACAGAAAGATTATAAGAGCCAAAGGATTGTTTTCTCTTAGATCATGTCTCCTGGTAATATCAGAAGTTATACTCATAGATGGGATGACACCATTGAACATAACAAGTTGGACAAGGAAAAAGCCATGAGGCCTCAACTTTACACAAAGAACCACAGGCAACAGAGACCATGGAAGCTGGGAAGGTGGTCATCACCAGGAAAGAGCATGTAAACTGTTGTGGGACCCTGGTAGTCCAGGAACAAACAGCACTGAAAACATACATATAAGTAGCATTGTATGGACTAAGCAGGTTATATTTAGATATATATATGTGTATACAAATATACATATGTAATAACAGTACAAAGAGGCCATGAATTGGAAGAAGAGAGGTAAGAAGAACACGGGAGGGCTTGAAGGAAGGAAGGGAGAGAAATGTTTTAGTTAATTATCTCAAAAGTAAAAATTAAGAAAATGATTTTATTTACCATTTTTTGAGTGTGTGTGTGTGTATGTGTGTGTCTGTGTTATTTTTTTACATCTCAAATTTTAGTAGTGTCAGTCCTTTTTCTTTTAGTTAAGTTGGCTAAAGTTTGATTCATCTTGTTTATTTTTTCAAAAAGATAACTTTTTGTTGTTTTAATCCTTTTAGTGTTTATGTTATCATTTTTTATATTTGTTAATTTTTTCCATGCTCTTAGTTATTTTACCCTATGTATTGATATTGAATTTGGCTGGTTTTTGTTTTCTCAGTATTTTTCAGGTGTTCTTTGTTTCCAAGGTCCAAATATGCATTATTAAGTTATTTGTTTCCACTCTCCAATTTTTGATGCAGGCACTTAGGACAATAAACGTTCCTAATAGGATGGCCATCGTCGCGTTTATATAGATTTTGGTATGTTGCGCTTTTACTTTTATCCATTCTCGAAATATTTTTAAGTTTCTTTCTCTGTTTCTTCAATGATGTCACTTCCTCTACCTCAATTTGTGTTGTTTCTATAGTTTCTCTTGCTGTTGAACTCTACCTTTATTTCATTTTGTTCAGATAGAATAAAATGCATTTTTCTATTTTTATATATGCCTTGAGACTTCCTATGTTCTAATGTCTGGTCTATTTTGAAGAAAGTTTTATTGGTGCTTGAGAATTTTTGTTTTTAGTATTAAGGTGAAATGACCTTTAAATATGTTAGGTACGCATGATGTATGTTATTGCTTGTCTCTAATGTTTTTCTGTTTGTTTGTTTGTTTGTTTGTTTGTTTGTTCATTTTGGTCTGGAAGATCCGAAGAGTGGAGGCAGAGAATTTGAAGTCACCCACTATTATAGTATTCATAATAATCTGAATACTAATGTTAATTTTTAATTTGTGCAATTAGATATATCTTTGTTTGTTAGAATTGTGATATCTTCTTGATGAGGTGCTCTTGAATTATAATACAGCCCTTTTTTTAAAACTAGCTTTAGTTTGAAGCCTATTTTGTTAGATATTAGAATATCTATGCCTACTTCATTTCTGGCTGCGTTTGCTTGGAATACATCTTCCATCTCATCATCCTAAGATGTCATCATTGATGGTAAGTTCTACACCTTGAAGGCAACAAAAAATTCGATCTCATCTTCTCATCCAATCTAGTTCTCTGTCTTGTTTTATTGTGTAATTGAGATTATTACTATTTAGAGTTATTATTAAAGAATATGTGTTAATTCTGTCTTGATATTATTTTCCCCTTTCGTCTCTTAATGTTTTTTCCTTCTTTAATAAAATATCCCTCCAGTATCCTCTCCAGCAGTACTTTAGTACTTTTCATTTTATCATGTGAATTTTTATTTATCCTTTGACTAAGATGGACAGTACTGTTGTGGGTGATGGTTTGTGTTGGCAGTTGTGATCTTCAGAACTTGGAATGCAGCTTTCCAAGCCCTCTTTATTTAAAAGTTTCTATCAAAAGATGAGGTACCAGCTTTTTTACATGTGACTTTGCATCAACATTTCCCTGACTGAACCCTGATTCTGCTGACATGTGTATTAACACATCCCTGACTAACCCTGATTTTAGTGACATAATTTGTACTATCTACACCTGGACACCCTATGCCCGTATAGGTCTGGTCTACTTCCAACTCTGTTGCCATATACAATGGACTGGATATATCTGTGAACCCTACCCTGTCATATAATGCCTGTCCTATGCTTTCACAATTGGTGACACATATTGAAGTCCATCCCCCATGCATTGGGGCAACCTACTCTGAGTCTGCTTCCACCTGAGCCCCATTTAGCAGCCTTTGCCACAATGTTTTCTTTTAAGTTTTTTAATACATACACACATACAATTTTATATATTTTTAAATAAATGTCTTTTTTAATAGTATGAAAAGAAATGTAAAAGTTACTCATCTTATATATACCACTGATCATTTTTAATATTAGGTAAGCAAAATTTCATACACAATCAAGAATAAATAAAATTATGGATGAAGTAGAGATAGTTAAATAGAGAAATACTGTTGCAGAGAAATGACATTACACTACAACTTACTAGTTTTATTTTTTAATTAAGCAAGAAATATAAAATTTGAAATGCTGAAATTTACATAAATATGTAGCTTTAGAATAAGCAATATTTTTCCTAAAAGAAAAAAATGAATTTCAGAAAGTATAAGAAAAATATTAAGGAGCCAAAGTCATTGACTTTGATTATTGACACATATTATTTGTTTCAAAAAATGAGGAATTAGATTACCAGTCCCACCCACCTCCACTTTCCATTTTCCATTTTGCATCAGCATTTTTATTACGCAGTTTTAGTAACATCAAATTTTTTGTCATCCACCTTTAATTCTAAAACATATTAGCAAATTTATTTTTTATATATTATTGTCACACCAATATCTTTAATTATCCTCCCATTTCTATGTATTTTTTAAAACATTGTACTTTAACTGACTGTATTCAAGAATTTTATTAAAATAAACAGAGTTGCAGTTCCTGAATTCTTACACTTTGAGCTCTGAAGTTTAAAGACCTGTGTCTATTCCTCACACCCAAACAACTTGAATGATTTTAAATGTATTGAAAGGTTTTCCCATCACACAGCTCTTAGACTCTCTCTCTCTCTCTCTCTCTCTCTCTCTCTCTCTCTCTCTCTCTTTCTCTCTCTCCCTCTCCCCCTCCCTCTTCCTCCTTCCTCTTCATTTCCCTGCCTCTGTCTCTGTTTCTCTGCACTCTGTATCTATGTGTCTGGAGTTTATAATTTGCCTTTTTTGTATCCTAATTTCTACAGAAACTTGACTGTCTCATCAAAGACCCATGTGAATTGAGCTATACTGTATGAGACCAGTATATAAACAGATCTTTAGGTGTTAAGCATGAACAAGATGAAGATAATTTACAGAGAATATAATTTAATATGATACAGTAGTAAAGAAAGTAAGGGTCTTACCAACTCTAGAAACACAATTTAATTCAAGAAACAAGTGAATGAATTAGCTGTGTGTATAGACCAGTTTTATTCCCCATGTCCTTTTATTTTATTTTATTGCTACATTTCATTCACATGACCCTAAAACCAGTACACAGCTTTAAACATTTATGTTTATATGTAGTACAATCTTTTATAAAGCTGAATATACACATTAATAAGATTATTAGGGTGGGAAAATCGATGGAGATTTTGTATCTATAACCTTGCCAGGGCCGTTCATCACAGATAAAATTCATTCTAAAAGAATCATCAACCTAGAGAGAGTTTTTATCCCATTAAATATGTATATTAAGAAACCAGAAACCTTTCCAGACTGTGCAAAAAATGGAAAGCCAATCCCTGAGCGGAGAGAACCACAACTGGGTTAGGAGTATCTAAAAGCAAAGTTAATGCAACATGTTGGTAGATAACCTGCCCTAGACTCTACTCTGGCAAGCTGTCTGCTGAGGGAAGTACTATTGGTCCTGGGATAACAGCCAGCTTCTCTCAAAAGTACACCAACATTCTTCATGTCCAGCAACTCCTATAGCTTGCCAGAGACAAGTTATTGCCAAATTATTCCAATTACTAGTTACTAAGTACTTTGGATAGCCCCGTGCATTAATTTTCTATTGCTGAGTAACTGATTGCCACAAATCTAACAGTTTGAAATAACACCATTTATTAACACTAGTTCTTCAGGTAAGAAGTACACATGGGTTTAGGTGAGTTCTATCTGTTCAAGAACATACATGTATATTACAATATCAGCCTGACTCAGCTCTCTTTTTTTCTTTTTCTTTTTTTTTTTTTTTTTTTTTTTTTTTTTTTTTTTGTTTTTTTGTTTTTTGTTTTTGTTTCCGAGACAGGGTTTCTCTGTGTAGCTCTGGCTGTCCTGGAACTCACTCTGTAGACCAGGCTGGCCTCGAACTCAGAAATCCACCTGCCTCTGCCTCCCAAGTGCTGGGATTAAAGGCGTGCGCCACCACCGCCCAGCCTGACTCAGCTCTCAACAGCAGTGAAGGGTTCTCTGCTGACCTCATTAAGGTTTTTGGTTCCTCATGCTTTGGAACTACACTTCCTGGGTGGTCACTGACTGCCTGAAAGGAGTTGTTCCCAGCAATACAGTGCACAGTTTGGTCCTAGCCACATGACCCTCTAACAATCCAATAGCGTACCTCTTCAATGCCAGTCAAGAACCTTAGCAGAGATGTCTCTGAGCTCCATCTCTATTTTGTCTTTCTCTCTGTATCTCTCTGTCTCTCTCTGTCTGCTTTCTCTCTCTCTCTGTCTCTCTGACTCTCTGACTCTCTCTGTATGTCTGTATCTGTCTCTTTTTATGTGTCTGTGTCTGTCTGTCTGTCTGTCTGTCTTGTCTGTCTGACTCTCCATCTCTCTGTGTGTCTTTCTCCCTAGTGCTCTATAGAGAATCTCCATTCTTATGCAGGTAAATATAATCAGAGAAGCATTTGGCTATCATATTTGGAAGGTAGCCAGTACACAGAGGAATGCAAGTATTAGAGGCACACACAATGGTGAGAAAGAGTCTAGAAGAATGCCCTAGATTTCTCTTACCTCCCTCCACTACAGGGTTTGCTTCGATTATTTGCCTGACCAGCTTTGAAGAATCTTCCAAACAATTCATGCCTAGCTGGATTCTACTTCCCAACTGCTTTCTAACCAGCTCTGCTCTGCAGGCTGGCTAAACACAGGCATGTGTAACATTAACTTGGCATGTATTTTGAGGAAACGTTAATTGTGACTTCAAATGGGACAGAACATTCTGGGGAAAGACAAAAGAAGGAAATTGAAAGTCATTTTATACCCATTATCATAGCACTGATTGGGAAGGGAAAAAAGAGCAAATGTTAGTGAGACTGTGAAGAAGTTGGAGTCCTAAGATACTGAAGGTGGGAGATGAACAGTGTTTCTGCCACTGTGAAAAAGGAAGAAGTTAGGCAACTGCTCAAAAGGTGCAAAGTAGAATTATTATATTATCCAACAAGCAACACCTTGGATTAAGAAAACAGGTACTTAAGCAGTCCCTATCTATCTTTACCACAGGACTGTGTACAGTAGCCAACAGTGAAAACATCTACAATGTTCAACAGTTGAAAGGATAAACAAACTGTTACACACACGCACACACACACACACACACACGCTGTACAGTAAGTACTTGTTCAAACTTAGGTAAATGATCTATGAGTTCAGTCTTCAAAATCAGTTTCAGTGAATGAAGACAATCGCAGATGACCACATATTGCATAATACCATTTATAAGAGACATCTAATATAGTCAGACCCACAGGATCTGAAAGTGGACCAGCGGTTTCCAGGAGCTGAGGGAAGCAGGTAGGGTGGGTGTGTAGATTAGCTGTTTTGTCGACATGACACTAGATAAGATCATCTGGGGAAAGAAGGAATCTCAATTCAGAAAAATGCATCCATCAAACTGGCCTGAAAGCAAGTCTGTGGGAGCATTTTTATGATGAATGGTTGATGTGGGATGGCTCAGCCCACTGTGGGTGGTGCCATCCCTAGACAGTTGTGCTGAGTAGCATAAGAAAGCAGGCTCTCTCTGAAAACCACAGGGAACAAGCCAGTGAACAGTGTCCTTCCATAGTGTCTGCCTCTGTTCCTGCTTCCAAGTTTTTGCCTTGAGTTCCTGCCTTGGCTTTCCTTCATGACATGCTGTTAGCTATAAAATAAACAAACCCTCTGCCCTCCCAGTTGCTTTTGGTCATGATGTCTTTATCAAAGCAATAGAATCAAAATATGACCATGGACATCTGCTTAATGGATTGAACATTTCTCTCTGAGTTGTTGAAAATATTTTGAAACGAGGTGCCCATGATTAACTCACAGAGTTGTAAACATACTAAATGGCATTGAATTACTCGCTTGAAAATTACGTGTTTTTAATTAGGTAACTTTCACCTCAACTGAAAAACAAAAGCCACAATAAAAAAAAAAAAATCCGGTGAAGGGAAAGCATGCCAATGAAGAGCTCCTTACAACTTAGACTATTAATTTGAAAGGGGTTGCAACAACACTGCTGTACAGATAGAAAATGTATCAATCTTACTTTAGAAGAATGTACACCCAGGATTGTTGTTCTGATGCTTAGAAAAGTACATTGGTCATAAGCGAGCAGCAGGGAGCAAAGGCACTATTTTTCTTCTGGAGTGTCTAGTTGTAATTGAGCTGAAAACAGAGCTGAGCCAAGTAGGGATCTGCCAGGTAGGTGAGGGCAATGAGAAGGTGACATGTTAGCTAGCGCATTTTCTTTTCTGTGATGAACAGGAAGAGAAAAATCTGGTAGGCACTTGAACCTATAGCATTACAGCCAATACAAGCAGCAAAATTTTATGGCTCTTCTTCCTAACGTAAACATGATTCAGTACATGTGAAGTCCAGGAAGAGTTAAGATTAAGTGAAGCATAAAAGAGCCACTGTGCATCTAGAAACTACATTCAAAAGTAGAGTAAAAAATGGAAATAAAGAGCAATTGAAATCAGAAAAAAAATGAGAGAGAGAAACCTGAGCCCACATGTGACATTTCTATTGCTCCTATGACAAGTTCTACCTTCCCCAATAGTGATATGCAAATGCAGATGGTCTGAACTAACTAAAATTTACATTTCTATTTGATAGTGAAAATGAGAGCATGCTGATAAGATGCACTACGTGTTGACACCTTTACTCTGTTTTTATATACTAAATATGGACCTTCCTGAATTAGTTGAAGAATGAACATCTCAAAGCATGAGCCTGGAAATGCCATTTCTCTACTGGCACTCCAATGTGGCAATGTAGCATTTGTAACTAACAATAAAGTTCAAAGACAACCGTGCTAATGTTTTCTAAAAATTGCATCCCACTCAACACAGGCCTGGGGCCGCTGTATAGCCACCACAGAACATTGTGAGGTGAAGAACGGAGAAGGAATCCTAGTGTCAGAGGTCAGGACCTTAGTCACATCCTCCCAACACTGCAGTCTCTCAATACCGCTTCTGTCGTACACATTGTGTTTCCTTGTGTTAGATGAAGTGGTCTTTTAAATTACCAGGCACTTTACAAAAACGCGTAAAAAATGTTAAAGAAGCACAAGGAAAATCTTGACTCTCATGAAATTAATTATAATGATAACACAAATATAAAAATCATGAGATTTAAAAATCAATGACTCTTGAGTTTCAACTGTATACTCATTAACTTAATCAGCTGGGAGTAAATGTAAAGATGGAAGAAGCATGCGCAGTTACACATACATACATAAAATATAGAATTTTTATATGAAAATTATAATTAAGACCCAGATAAAATTACTGTCATGTTCACCATAGCTCTTGGGACTTGTAACTGACTAGACATGGCGAACGAATGAAGAAAAGACAGACAGACAGACAGACAGACAGACAGACAGACAAAATGGGATTGAGTGGAATGTGCTCTCTGATGGAGAAATGGCAATATCCAGAAAGCTCAGGATATTTATGGTACATACTTGAACCAAGAGGTAGGATTATTGCATATAGCTAAAGAAGGAAGCAGAGTTTATGGTTTATCACTAGATCAAGGAGACAGGTTTAGCTAATCTCAGTAAAAGCACTCTCTCTAGAGAGCAGTCTTCCAGCCATAAATATACTGGGGAAGGTATCTATGGTGGATCGTTTCTTCACACTCTGTTCACATCCACACATGAACCAGAAGGGAAAGCTTTGATATTCCCTTTTGAGGTTCACCCCAGGGAGAAGGATTTGCAACTTTCCCATTGGTCTACGGCTTGGATCCTTGATATGTCTCTGCCCATTTCAAAACCACATTCACCCGGGACCTCACATACTTTGCTCCCCAGAAATCACAAGTTGCATAATATATTTTAGTTCTGAGAGCCAAATCAACCCTCAACTATGCAAGTGTGTGTTATCTAACCGGCTCAACTAAGCTCTAACCTGCTCTTAGTAATGACTTATAAACAAAAAGATTAGCCTTTTATTTCTCATTCCCCCCGCCCAAAAAAATACAAGAGTATAATCAAGTGATCCTGCCTCGGTTCTCCAACTTATCACACTGACTCTGCAAACTTCCTGAGACAGACAGACTAAAGCTAAGCCTGGACCTGAGGATGGTGCTGTGATATACATGATATTGCAAACTCTGGCCCAGCATACTTGCAATATCATAGGCTGGTTCTGATCCTTAATATTTATTTGTATATTTTCTCAACTTAATGTCCATGTCTGGAGCCTGTGTATCTTCATCTCCTGTGCCCTGTGAGCAAATGCCTGGTCCTCAATGAGGAGCCATGAAACAGCAGCAGACAGTGTGCTGATGTCAGTGATGTTGATCACAATGGCCATCATAATGGAAAGTGCAAACCCCTAAGTCTCTTTCTACCAGGTCCAGTCAGGACAAAGTGCTGAATATGTATGAATGTTCAACCTGACATCAGCAAGAAATCTCAGAAACTTTAGCAGAAAATAAATCTCTCTGAAAGAACAAGCATGTGATGTTACTAGGATTAAAAACGTTATCCCTATTAAAAACATCCCAAAGCAGTCACACACAAAAAAAAGAATGGACCAAATACTGAAAGGGCAATCTGCTACTGGAAGCAAAAGATTTAGAAGTAGAAAGGGGCTCTGGTCAGATTAGAATAATGGCAGGAGGATCCAAACTAAGTCAAAATAAAGGATCAATCGATTTGCCAGTGTGATGATCCATTAAGCAGGGTGAGAAAAGACTAAATCTGAGTCTAGTTACTTTTTAAAAATACATTCGGTTCAAGGTTTCATGTTTTCAAAACAATATGAATAAGTATGAGTTTTGTTTTCAGGTATACAGTTTTAAGTACGTGGATCACACTCTCTCTATATACTGGAGAACTGGGTCTTCGATAAATAAGTGATTAGGGTCAAATGTGAGGCCACTACACATCACCTTGTGTCTGGTCACCCTTTACAAAGAAGAAATAAGTTTGTATATAGGTTTTAAGTTAGAAAATGATTTGGAGTAAATTTCTAGTGGAGAAATGTAAGTCTAGAGAAAAGACAGTATTTTAGGCAAAGTTTACCGAACGTTCTTTGAGTCAGCACATAAAATGCCTAAATACATAAAGTATTTTCTTCCTGAATGGAAATCACACTAGCTGATTCTTCCAAGTGAATTATGTGATATGCTCCTCACACTAATGTAGTGATGTAATGTAATATATCATTAGATATAACATTATCCATACGTCACAGAATGAAGTGTGTAACTGAAATGGGGCTAACTGACTTGCCAGTTGTTAGATAATTAGAAGGGAGATCTGAATTCGAACTTAGCCTTTCTTGTTTCAGAACCCATGGTCCTCAACCCTGTGCCACCCTGGAAGGTAGAGAGAAATATATTCACTAATTTCAGAACTTACATTTGCATAAAATTTAGTACTTTACTAAAAACTATTGAAAATGCTTTTCTTGATGTTATAACATTAAGGACCTGCTATGTTAGGTTTGGTTTAGTGATAATTTGAAATCTTTCTAAGCTCAGTCATTTGCTAGATTTTTATTGGCATTTATACCCTCCAATTGTGAAACATCATCATTCCACCCATCCTGTTTTTCATATATATCCTGTATTTCATATATAAATGTATATATATATATTATATTATATATAATATTATATTATAGCATATATTTATATATAATATAGTATATATAATAAAATATAATTCTAATATGCATTAGTGATATAATATATAAAATATATACTATACTTTAATATTATATATAATATATTATATCTGAAGCTATGATAGGAACTGAACTCCTGGTTTTTTTTTTTTTCACCTTTCCAGGGCCTCTAGGAGTCTGGTCTTGAACCTACACTTTTATAATCTTGTGCATCTTGGTTTCTGCTTGCAGCAATGCTGCCATGGGTACCCAATTTGGTCCCTCCCACCTCCATAGCTCCCTCTTTCCTCCACTTATCTGTTCCTAAGAGTCATTTTCATTCTTCTCTTTATAACCCCTTTTAGAACTCACCCCTAGAAAGATTATTCCAGCCTCCACCCCACATCCTGCAGTGTGTATTGTTCACCTTCTGCAAGTCTCATACTGTATTTTCCGTAGCTTTAGACAATGGCTCTAGACCCCTGGCTACCAGCTATGTAGATCAGGCTGGAACTTATAGACAGCCACCTGGCTTTGCCTATTCAGTTAAGGGATTAAAGGCTTACAGCTACCATACCTACATAGGTTAGTTCTTTTTTGATTTGTAGTTCTTCTTTGTCTTCAAATAGCAATGTGACACCATGTAAATTGACCATGTTTTATGGTTCCTCTGTCTACATGGTCTTAGCATCTCCTTTTTTTCTCTTTTCTTTCTTTTCTTTTTTTTATTGAATATTTTTTGAATATTTTTTACATTTCAGATGTGATCTCCTTTCCCCATCCCCCCACCCAGAAACCTCCTATCCTATCCCCCTTCCTCTTGCTTCTATGAGGATATGCCCACCCACCCACTCCCAACTCCCCATCCTCGAATTCCCCCACACTGGGGCATCCAGCCTTCACTGGACCAAGGACTTCCTCTCCCACCTATGCCCGACAAGGTCATCCTCCCCTACATATACAGCTGGAGCCATGGGTCCCACCCTGTGTGTTCCCAAGCTGGTGGTTTAGACCCTGGGGAGCTCTGGTTAGTTGGTATTGTTGCTCTCCCCATGGGGCCACAAATCTTTGCAGCTCCTTCAGTCTTCCCTCTCACTCCTCAATCTGGAACCCCAAGATCAGTTCAATGATTAGCTGTGAGCATCGGCCTCTGTATATGTCAGGCTCTGTCAGACCTCTAAGGAGACAACTATATCAGGTTCCTGTCAGCATGTACTTCCTGACATCCACATCAGCATCTACTTTTGGTGACTGCACATGGGATGAATACCCATGTGGAACAGCCTCCGGATGACCCCTCTTTCAGTGTCTATCCCATGCTTTGTCTCCATATTTGCTCCCATGAGTGTTTTGTTACTCCTTCTAAGAAGGACTGAAGCACCCACACTTTAGTCTTCCTTCTTCATGAGCTTCATGTGGTGTTTCTCCTCAAAAGGCAGTGCTTCCCATATCAGGTGCTCCACATACTAGTGTTCCCAGGATATCCTAAGCTGCTCTTGGAGCCTTGTTGCATGAATTACTATGGTACCATTTCATTTCCATGTCTGGCTCCCATTTTCTTACCTATTTCTAACTTTCAGATCCTCAAATTAATGTCAGTTTAACAGTTATCTCCAGATGAAGCATGCAAGGCTATTAACTGACATTTTCATCCTTAGCACCTTTTATACCCTTTTAACTTTTTTTTATCTTAGTTGTATTTATTATCTATTCATTTCTTTCCCAAACATGTCACCCATGTACAAACACCTCTCCCCTACAATGGCAAAAGTGGATTCCTTCTTTAGTCTTTGAAGCTTAAAGAGGGAGACATTCGCTTTGGTATTAATTCAGAGGGCTTGCGTGTTGATGTATATATGATTTCATGTATTTCACTCATTTGCATTCTTTTTTTTTCCCAAGACAGGGTTTCTCTGTATAGCCCTGGCTGTCCTGGAACTCACTCTGTAGACCAAGCTGGCCTCGAACTCAGAAATCCGCCTGTGTCTGCCTCTCAAGTGCTGGGATTAAAGGCATGCACCACCACCGCCCGGCACTCATATGCATTCTTAATGCACCATTAAATTATATAAGAATTGAGAATAAAAACAGTGTCTATGGTTTTGGTTTGAGCTGAATTCTTCTCAATCTAAGCATCTGGTTCTCTTCGCAGGGAACACTTCTGACTTACATTGTCCAGCTACCTTTTAAGTCAGCAGAAACACTGATCTTCAGATTAGACACCAACAGGACAGATCCATTGAAACCACAAACATCTGGGCATGACCCTTTTCTCATGCTGTAACCAAATACCTAGTCAGAAGAAATTTGAGGGCAGGTTTATTCTGATTCATTTTATATGAAGTTATAGTTCTTCAAGCCAGAGACATGGAATGCATGACCACAGATAGCTCTGTGGCAGCCTCTCACTCACATCACAGAGGAACAGGAAGCAGAGAGAGGGACAAAATATAAACCTCAAGGACCACTCTTCCTGTGCCACTTTCTCACCACCTAAAGATTCCACTATTTCTCAAAACAACTCCATTAGGTAGATATCCAACGTGCAAAAGCAGGAGCTTGAGGGAGACATATCATATAGCATCCTCTGAAAGGGGGTGCAGTTTGAGCTAGCACGTCTTCTCAGATAATCTAAACTATCACTTACTTTAAAAACATTTATTGTCCAGTGGTTTAAAAAACAATCTACAGTATCATATACAGAGGTGACGCCATTCAGGTGACCTAGCCCCCTGTCTTGCTTCTACCACTTTCTACCCCTGTACTATGAACAGATTATTCAGCATCTCTCAAACTCAGTTTCTTTGTAAACTAAATGACATCCTATAAACAGTGTGTGATCCACAGTATGTTCTCAAAGCATTGCAACTTTATTTATATTTATAATATTATTTATAATATTTATTTATTTATAATTTACATGTTCTACATATGATTAAGAAAATTTCCAAATTGTTGTTTTATTTTTGGGGAGATCTTGTTCCAAACAATGTAGAAATCTACAAAGAAACCCTTGCCTAGAATGTGGCTCCACTTACATACTAACGAGCTCTTTTTTGGCAACTCAGCAGTGTAGTTCTGTAAGAGACAGCAAGGGAATATAGAAGAAAAATATCTCTTTGCGGTATTGATTTCATCTTCTTCTAGCCTGTCTCAGGGTAAAAGGAAGTCTCTAGGCAAATTCTAAGATCAGCTCCCTGGATGCATGAGCACAGTCAGACTGCCTACTTTCAGGAATCATGGGTCCAGGAGCCCAGAAGTTCTGCTGCCAACCTGGCTGTACAGAGACAGCCTGCGCATCAAGACCAGTGTGAGTTTCTGGCTACCATGGCAGTGAACCCTAGACAGGCATTCTTCTAGACACGACAAATGCTCTCCTTCCAGCATCCCTGGAGCTCTCTTCATTCTGCATATTAAACTTGCTGTGCCTCTAGCCACTTTATTAACTCATTGGCTTTCTGATCTGATTGTCTCCTACTATGTGGTTGATCAAAGGAAGAGGTGCACTCTCCTCTTCACAGGGTAGCCCTTATGCTCAAACAAACATGTTAATTTATTGTCCTTTCCCTGAAGTTCTTTCTTTGTCTTGTTCTTATCACTGGCAGTCTTTGCATCCACTTTTTATTTTCATTTCTCTTAAGTCTCTTATTTATGCTTATATTTTATTGTTGTTAAACACCATTTATCCTCCTCACAAGTATAAGAAGAAAGAGTGGAATCATTTAAGGTTTTGTTTTAGACAAAGTCTCATATATTCTAAACTATTCTAAAATAGTTTTGAAGTTGCTAGGTAGCAGAGGAGGACATTGAATTTCTAACATTCCTACCTCTGTTCTTGACTAGTGGGATCATGGGCCTGCCTCTAGCATTCCCAGGTTAATGTATAGAACCCAGGATTTCATGTATGCATAAGCTAGCACTATGCCACAGAGGTAAACTGCTAGTCTATGCATGAAAGTCTGTACAAGAAAGTGCATGCTATGTGAGTGTATTATGGTGTACCCACATATATGTTTGCATATGTGGACAACTTAGAGGTCGACACTGGCTATCTTTTAATCGCTCTTCCCTATTTTTAATTTAGGGCCCTTCATTGAACCCAAATATCTCCAATTTGGCTAAACAGACTGATCAGTAAGCCACAGGGATCCTCCTGTCTCTGCCTCCCTAAAGCTGGGATTACAGGCACATGCTACTGTACCTGTTTTCTTATGTGGGTCCTGGGTCAGATCTCAGGTCTACCCTTTTGCACTTTACCATCAGCACCATCTTCCCATTTCCAGTAGCCTGTGCTCTAATGGTCCAGCTTTGTTATCTTCTTGTCTGTCTATCTTCTCTCATTCCCTTTGCCTGTCCTGTGTCTGTCTCCTTATCTGCTCATCTTTTCAGGAACTTCTCATCCCTTCTCCCATTTCTTTCCTTGAATTCTCTCTTCTTTTTCTCTAAGAGCCACCCCACTCCCATTTGCCATTTGCTTCTAATTCCACCCTGCTAAGACCCTCTCTCTCTCTCTCTCTCTCTCTCTCTCTCTCTCTCTCTCTCTCTCTTGATTTTCTGCTGAATGTCTCCCTTCAAGATGTTGACATTGACTAAATCCTTGATACCTAGTTCTAATTTGGAAAAAAAGACCAATGCAAAATAATAAGCCTGAGAAACAGAATATTTGAGAGCACATTTGCCCAGTTGAAGGATATTAAGTGGATGCAATATGATTGTTGACAGAGAATAAAGAAAGCTATTCACAGAACTAACAATAACAATTTACTGAGTTCTGCCGGCTGTGGTGATTCAGAGATGAACAAGGCTTGAATCTTGCCCTCAAGGAAAGTAAACTAGTTCAGGAGGAAAAAAAAAAAAAAAAGAAGAAGAAGCTTGCTTTTCTGTGACCTTAACAAAGGCAGAGTGTGTGGGGCAGCAATTCACTGGACAGACATTAATCCTCACACTGTGACTAGAGCTGTGGGGAACTCAGAAGTGACTCTAGCACAAAGTTCATCCTTAGGGCACATAGAGGATCAATTCAGATATAAATAATCAACATGAAAAGCAAAAGACAACAACAAACACAGAATCAAAACCCATAAGATGAAGTTCAGTAACAGGTTCAGAGAGGACAGTGGTTAGTTCAAATATGAAGATGGGAGCAGAGTATTGTACTGATGCCATTTACCTTGGGACTTAGGGATAATTGGAATTGAAAGCTGTTAAGGGAACATCATCCTGTGGAGATCCAAATTGTAAACAGAGCCCATCTAAAGGTCTACTTCAGTTCCTCATGAAAAGGTCTGAGGGCTTCCGCTTGAGGATTTTTAAGTCCAGGAATGCTGAGACCTTGTGCTATGACTGATTTACAGCCTTTCCTTTATATTCAAGCAGAGAAAGTGGAGTCACCTAGTCCCCACATGTGACTTCCTCTGTAGAGAGGAAAATGCTGTACAAGCAACAGTTCAATGGTAGGAAAGCAATTGGGATACAAAGATGATAAGTAGCCGTGTGTCAGTGCCTGTGTGTTATCAGACTTGTCATCACTGTGATAACATACATGACATAAAAATATAACAGAGGTTAAGACTGCATATAAACTGTAAGGACCAGCCCCAGTGGCTTGCTTCTTCTAGCTGGAACCCACCAAGTTAGATTTTCAACAATTCATGAAATAAATCTGCCATCTGGGAACCACACACTAAACATATAAGGCTGTAGGAAACCATTCTATATTGGTAGGAATTAATACCCAGGAAGCCCCTGCACATGATGATAACTATTATAGTAGATGTCAGAAGGAATTTAATTTATTTAGTCTATCTCTGGTAGACTCTCCTGAAAAAGGGAAGGAGAAAAGTGAAATTAAATAGATTGTCTATCATAATGCCAAAATCAAGAAGGGAAGACACGAGGAAGACATTTTAGGAAAGAATCTAGTAGTCTTGATTTTCTTTATATGGAGTTTGAGATTAATGTGAAAGTAGATAGACTATTTGAGAGCCCTATGGCTGAAGGGATAGCTCAAGAATTAAGTACACTTGTTACTCTTCCAGAAGACCTGAATAACTCAATTCCTAGAACCCACATGACAGCTCATAACCATTTACAACCCAGATTCTAGGAAATCCAATGTCTTCTCTCTGTCTCTGCAACAGACATACATGTAGCCAAAACACCCATACACATAAACTTAAAAAAAAAAAATCTTAAAAAAAAAAAACCCACTATTTTGGAGAAAGAACTGAAGACTACTGGAACACAGTTTGGTGGGCAAAATTTATAAATTGAGGTTAAAACTATGTGTTTTTTGTGGAGGCTTGAGTAAGAATGCCCTCCTATAGGATCATATATTTGGGTGCTTATTATGCTTTGAGGATCAAAGTCCATGCCAAACCCAGAGTGACTCTCTCTCCTCTCTCTCTCTCTCTCTCTCTCTCTCTCTCTCTCTCTCTCTCTCTCTCTCTCTCTCTCTCTCTCTCTCTCTCCTTCTCTCTGCCTGAAGATCAGGATCAGGATATAGCTCTCAGCTACTGTTCCAGCACCATTTGTGTTGCCTTGCTCCTCACCATGATGAAAAGTGGACTAAACCTGTGAAACTATAAGCAAGCAATTAAATGATTCCTTTAGCTCAAATTGCTGTGGTCATGATACAGCAATAGTACAGTGACTAAAACAGAATTTAGTAACAGGAAATAGGTATTGGTTCCAGGACATGGGTATTTTTGTGACAGCCTGACTCTTCTGCTTGTTGGTAGACTGTGACTTTGGATCTTTGAAAGAAGAATGCAATTGAATGCTTTAAGTGGGAATTAATAGGTCATACTAGTAGAAGTGTGTAGGAGAGTAGTAATTAAGATGGCCTAGTTTAAAAAGTTTCAGAGGGGGAAAATATTAGTAAACAGTCAAGTGACCATTCTTCTGATATTCTGACAAAGAATATGGCTGCTTTTTATTCTTGTACTAAAATCTGCCTGAAGATAAGTTGGAGAGTTTTTGATTAATGGCTTTGGGAACGGAGACTTCAAGACAGCCTAGTATTGACTGTGTCACATGGTTATTAGTGGTCAATCTTAGTCCTATCTAAAAAGAAAAGGAGCAAACTGGTTAAAATTAAATACAAAATGCACAGTTTGAGGAGAAAAAAAAAAAAACACTAGGAGGTATAATGGAGCCAAGTCCAGTGCTCAAGGAGATAAAAAGTTTAAAGAAAATCCTGACACTAAATGGAATAAAGGAAACTGTGACTTAAGCTTATGACAACTGCAAAGTAATTAAGCAATGTCTTCATCAGTGAAGGAAGTCATCAAAATCAGAGAGCTGAGGCATTTGTAATTGAAGAAGGGGGCCAAATTCCAGCCTCAGCAAGTAGCAGAACTTGGCAGCTTTGGTCAAGTGGTCCTGGTTTTAGAATCAGAGATACACTAAAGAGGTTGTGAAATCTCCCTCTATAGTTATGGAAGGCCATTATGGCCAGATGTGTCAGGGATGAACCTACATGGAGGTACAGAGAAGCCTGAAGCTGTGAAGGTGAAGTATAGATTGTACTAGAGACCATAAGATGTTGAAGTTACAGTTATAGGATAGTTTTGAAGAAAAGCTACAGACTGGGTGCATAACCAGCCCAAAAGATAGAAGTATGTTGCAGTCAACAAAGCTTTTAAGGAGTTGGAGAATTGAAAATCTCTTTGACATCAGACAGAGGAGAAGAATTTGGAGTTTTTCTGCTGGCTTTCAGTCTTGCTTTGGCCTAATATTTTCTCGCTATGCTCTTTTTTTTTCCCTTTTGGAATATTATTGTATATTCAGGGTCAATATATATTGGAAGCATATGGTCTGCTTTTTTATTTTGATTTTACAGTTAAGAGATTGCCTTGTGTCTCAGGAGAGAGTTTTATCTTTGGCCTTTTACATAATGTTGTGACTGTGAGAGACTATGGGAACTTTTGAAGTTGAACTGAATGCATTTTTGCATTGTGACATAGCTACAAGACTATGGGCATCACATAATGGAATGTGCCATTTTAAATAAGAATGGCCTACCTACACAGGTTCACAAATTTGAATACTAAGTCATCAGGGAGTGGCACTATTTGAAAGGATTAGAAAGATTAAGACATATGGCCTTGTTAGAGAAAGTATGTTACTGAGAGTGGACTTTGAGGTTTCAAATCTTATGTCAAGCTCAGAGTCTCCTGGCCTGAGGATCAGTCAGCATGTAGCTCTCAGCTACTGCTCCAGTGTCATGTGTGTCAACTGTGCTCCCTGTCATAATGAAAATGAACTAAAGAACTGAAACTGTAAGCAAGCCCCAATTAGATATTTGCTTTTATAAGAGGTACTGAAAGAAATGGAAAAATTTGAAACCCTGCTAGCCGGTAGAATGGAGCCAGGCCAGCTATGTTCCAGGAACTTAGCAGACCACAAAAAGACAGAACCAAGAATGCGGGTCAGCTGATTCACGAGCTCTAGGTTCTAAGAACTGGCTAACCACAAAGTAGATAGTTGAGCAAGATTAAATTCCTGAGAAAAGCATGTACAGGGTGTTCCGCACATGACTGCCTAATGATGGGCTGGTACTTTCCACTGATATTCCCCCTCACTCCCCTTGGTTTATGTTTTTTTTCCTTTAAATACCCATCACATTCTGCAGTTGTCATAGAACTCCTCTACCCCTGCGTAAGTTATGAATCTCGACCTCAGCCAACTGATCCCAAAATAAAGCCTCTTGCAATTTGCATGAGTTATTGGTTGGCCGTGATATCCCGAGACTTGAGTGAGGGTCTCCCCTCTCAGGAGTCTTTCAGTACCTTGCCCATGATTTCTCCTCACAGCAATAGAACACTGACTAAGACACTTTCCCTTTCATTTAGCAGACATTGTATTGAAAACCTACTATAAAAACACTGACTTGAAACAAAATCTTAGAAAGAAGATATTGATAACATATCAATAGCCAAAATGTCAAGAGCTATAAACTTGAACTGAATAGAAAAAGCAAACCTCTACCATGGGCAGACTGATTGATTCTATCAAAATTGGAACCACATCAATGTGTCCCAGAATCTGTGAAAGACAAATAAATGAGACTGTGAAGTTGGAAAGACTCCAGCAGACACAAAGGTTGTATAAAACCTCGCAATTCATTAACAAATAGATAAGAATCAGTTGTGCTTAGCAAATGTATTATTTAAATGCAAATGATGTTGCTAATTGTCTTCACTCTTAAGTAGGCTAAAGAGGAGCCATTTTCTGCTGGAAAGAGCATGGGACCAGGGGAATCTAGTTTTGTAATTACTCTGCCACTTAGTAGTGATAGTCCTTAGGCAAGTTATTTACCATTTCTAAGTCCCATTCTCTCTATATATAAAATGAGGGAAATAATATTTACTGTGTTATTTTGAAGATTAAATGAAACTAATATGCAGAAACAGTCTGAAACAATGCAGCTAATTATTATTATTATTATTATTATTATTATTATTATTATTATTATTATTATTATATTAAAATATCTTTTGGTCTAACACTTTTCCATGAACTTAATCAAGTTTTACTGCTAGATTTCTCAATGAGTGAACTATCAAAACATGCTAGCAAATAGTTGTTTCAGGTTTTTTATTTTGTTTTCTTAACAAAGCTATCTTGGTTTGATTATAATGCATTCTCTATGCTGCTAGTCCATGACCCTGTCCACTTTATAATAATTCTATGCTATAAATGCAATTTTCATTACAGAAGACTTGAGCTGAGTGGCAGAACAGAATGATTGCTACCATATCAAATAGCAGTTGTCCATCAAATCCTCAGCCTTTTCTACTAGGGATCAACCTCCTGCAGAAACACATCTAAAGCCCTATACACATAATCCATTACCCATCATCCTCAACCCCTATCTTTCCCAGATAAATGTATCTTTCCACCCTTACTTCTTGCAACATCCTACCATACCTGACTCCACTGTTTATTACACCCACATCTAGGCTTGTTCCTTTTTGACCCAGCATCTTCCTCTCCACTCCTAGCCTGTTGCCTTGTACAAGACTCTCTACTTACGATTTTAGGCTATTCTCTAGCCAATCTTGCCTTGACACTATAAAATAGGTCCTATTATGGCATTTTGTCATTTGCTAACTTAGGTTATAATTCCATTGTCTACAGCATAGACTATACATTTTTTGGGTGCATACTGTGGGTCTTAGAATTTCCTATACAAATACACAGCCAGTCCTCCGATCCAGTTCCCTAGATATATATCATTGATGCAATCAAGTGATTGCGTTTATCATTTCCTTCATCTTTTACAGATACTTTAGTTACTTTTCTTGTTTCTATAAAAAATACATGGCAAGGTGCAAGTTAAAGAAGAAAAGGTATTTTGAGCTCCTGGCTTATGAAGGAATATAGTCAGTCTATCATAATAGGAATGGCTAGCAACATTCTTCTTGCTTTGTTTCCTGAATGTGGATTCTCTGATGACTTTCTCCTTAATTTACCACCCCTTCTCATGTAAGTGGTACTATCCATACTCAGGGTGGATCTTCCCTCTTCATCATCACCTCTCTGAAATCACCAACACAAATATGTTTCCATAGTAATTCTAAAGCCAATCAAATCAATGGTAAAGATTAATATCACAAGATCCTTTCAAATTCATTTGTCAGATTCCTATTCATCTTTTAAGTCTCAGGTAAAAGTTGTTACACGCAAGAGACTGGGGACATATTCCTGAATCCTAGGATTGTGTTCTTACCTAGCCACTGTGTTTTGTTGTTGTTTTCTTTCTTTCTTTCTTTCTTTCTTTCTTTCTTTTTTTTACAAGTTTGGTAAGGAAACCATTACTGTGTAAGTTAAAGCCAAGCCAAAGTTTATAGCTTGCCTTTGATCTCAAATCCAGAGTGAAGCCCTTGAGCAATAGTTCCTTGAACTCAATTATTTCTCTTGGACAGAGTGACTGACCTTTTAGTGAGACTTCATTCCAGTCTCTAGATGCCTCTCTGATAGTTTGTGAGAAAAGGGAGGATTGAAATTGGGGTGAAAGGCCTCTTCTCAAGGAGGAATGTCACAGGTCCTGACAACCCCAAGACCTTCTAGAAGAAGAGTACCAGCGATGTACCCAACTATAGGCTTAAGCTTGTGCTCGCTCTTGTGTTCCATCCTCAGCAAACCTGCTGTAATAGGAATCTTCTAACATGGCACATCTGTGGAAACCTTCCTTATAAGGAAGAGATAGAGCAAAAGGATTTCAATAGTAAATTGCCCTAAGAGTTCTTTCATGATTCTCATCATCTGACCCCAAAGCAACAGGTGTTCCTTCATCTTTGTTCCTTTAATAATTTCTTATTCATCTCTGGCAGCATTGGACAGCGTTCTGTATAATACTCATTTCCCACTCTAACTGACATTTTCAAGAAGGCATGGATTGTGTTTGTCCTGGCACCCTGTATATCTAGTATCTAGTACTGGAAAATGACTACTGACTGTCATGTTTTAATGCAGCTTTCTATATGTGCAATTGGTTGTAACTGTATGAGAAGAGTCCCCTTATAAAAGGCACAATTTAGACAATATATACAGCAGCCCTATAGGACTGTATAAGATAAATTGTAAATATTTCTGACTAAGTAAATAAAGCATAAAGAAATTTCTTTTAGGCTCTGAAGAATACAGTGACATTGTAAAAAATAAGCTAGGGAAATGTGAACTATAAAATTAATAGTGTTTTGTGGCCAGGATCATTAATGACTCATAAATTGTAAAAAAAAGTTCGTAAATGTACAAAGCAATAACAAGGCCTTAAATTTCAAAGAATTTTATAACTAGAGATACAGCACTCACATGTTCCAGATTGTCTGGGATAATCCATATTTCATTTCTCTCATCTCTTGTCCCTTAAGTGTAATTGCACTTGTCAGAGCATATGTTCTAATTTGGGGCTCAGAAAATACGATCGCTAACTAGAAGATGCATTTCATTTATTTTTGCTTGTCTTTCTCATTGTGTAGATGAGGAAACTGAGCTCCATAGTGGTTTGCCAAGAAATCCAAATTAATGCAGCAATTTAATTGCAAGCCTCAGAATTATTAACAAGACTTAGGTCTCCTGACTATAAAACTAGTGTTATTTTGTTTAATTCCTTTATGTTGTAATTGAACATAGATTCCCTCAAAGCTTTTGGTTTGCAAGGGATTAGATACATTGTTCATAGCATTTAAATCTTCATTCCTTGGGCTAGGGCATTGTGCTTTCATGCCATGGGTCAGCAGTATTCCTTCCCTCCTCAAACTGTGTAGAGTTTCTACTGTCTTATATTGCACAGTGCCAAAAAAAAAAAAAAAAAAAAAAAAAAAAAAGCCACCTCATACGTTTGGATAAAGTGTTTTGGGGCAAGATTAAGGAAGACAGAGTGAATGCCTTTCCTGAGGCTGATGGTGCAGAAAGGGACATAATCATGGGACACCATTTCTTAATCACTATATTCTGAACTCTAACATCAGCCAAGGTGACTTTCTGGAATAAGAAGGACTGTGAGAACATCTGGTAGGGGATGGCTCAATAATGAAGAAGTACAGGGAATACCCATCAACCAATCAAAACCTACCATTCATAAAACACTCATCACAAAGGGAAAAGGCATATGGAGTTATTAAGGAAAGGCTGGAAAGAGTGAGTAAGTTGAGAATAATTAATATGAGCACATTATGGATTCCATGGTGCAGTAACAATAATGAAGAGCTTTAAAAATTCGAGCGTGCCAACATTGATGGCTGAAGGACTCATGCAGGTTAAAAACCTGAACATGAAAAGAAGGGAGCTGTAAAAGGAATGTGCATAGGCAGGGAATGTGGAGCTGCTTCACGCACTGAGCAGAGGAAGTAACAGCAGCAAGCTCTTAACTACTTGATGTGTGACTTTGAACAGAGTTGAGCTCACTCATCTAAGCCCTCGTCCTAGCTTTAATTTTTACTATCTCCACTGAGCCATTGCCACACAGCTTACCTGTAGAGAATTTCACCTTTAATTATTAACTAATAAGGTAAAAGTTTATGTTGATCAGATCAATAGGAAATTTCTAATTAGTACAGGAGCTGATCCATAACAGAAGCAGATTTTTGTTTTTGTTTTTGTTGTGTTTTCTGGCTTTTGATTGGTTTGATGTTTTAATCGGGTTTTGTAAGTGGCCCAATAGTAATTTTCGAAGCATTGTGGGCCATGCCATATTGATTCTTTCATAATAATTCATCTCTGCCATGGTGATGTGAGGGTCACAAAATAACCCAGAGAAGCCCCTGAGTTCTCACTCCTTTCAGAGAAGCTATTAGAAATGGTGGCTGCTGATGGAGTTTAAAAAATCTCTCTCCTTTAGAAACCTTGCAAGTTACTTAAGCCTTAGTAGCTGGCCACACCCCCATGGGCACATGGACAGCACTAACTGGATTTAGAGGATGAATGGTTGTGGTCAATGTATATTAAATAAATGTATGAGATGTTCAAAGAATGAAAATTATATTTAAAAAGCTCAAAGCAATAAACAAAAGCTAGTATGATTTACATTTACAAATGAATGAAATACACCATGGTGATAAAGGAGAATTGACTCCTCTGCAACAGTAATCAAACACCATTTCCATTTTTGTGGTTTTACTTCTAGAATCTAAAGAGAACTTTCTGTTTCCTCCTCTGTTACTTGTCTGTAGTTGAGGATTTTAGGCAATGACATTTTATAGCTAATTCTTCTGCAATTTTAAAACTATTGAACTTCAATTATATTTATCTTCATGCAAAATACAAGCCTTACTTATAGTAGTCAAAAGTTGGAAATAACCCAGATGTCACTCAACAGAGGAATGGATACAGAAAATGTGGTACATTTGCACCATGGAGTACTACTCAGCTATTAAAAACAATGACTTCTTGAAATTCACAGGCAAATGGATGGAACTAGAAAATATCATCCTGTGTGTGGTAACCCAGACACACACACAAAAAAAAAACCACTTATGGTATGTACTCACTGATAAGTGAATATTAGACAAAATGCTTGGAATACCCATGATACAACTCACAGACCATACTAAGCTCAAGAAGAAGAAAGATCAAAGTGCGGATGCCTTAAGTCATACTTAGGGGGAACAGTAATCACGGGGAATTTGAGGGAGGGAGGGTTCTGGGAGGGAGAGTGGAGGGGGAGGAAAGCAGGCAGGATCTGGTGTGGGAGGAGACAGGGGAGAAGTACAGAGCACCAGTAAATTGAACAAAAGTATGTAGCAGTAGGGGATGGGGGACTGGGGGTAGCTACTAGAAAGTCCCAGATGCCAGAGAAGCAACAGGTTCCCAGGACCCAACAGGGATGACATTAGCCAAAATGCTCAGCGAAGGTAAGATAGAACCTGTCGAAATCATATCCAGTGGTTAGGCAGGTCCCCCATTGATGGATGCCCCCTCCACACATCTCAAAAATATTAACCCAGAATTACTGCTTTCTAAAGGGAATTCAGGGAAAAAGAGTGTGGCAGAGACTGAAGGAAAGGCCATTCAGAGACTGCTTCACCTGGGGATCCATCCTATCTACAGACATCAAACCCAGACACTATTGCTGATTCCAAGAAGTGCTTGCTGACAGGAGCCTGATATGGATGTCTCCTGAGAGGTTCTGCCAGAGCCTTACCAATACAGATGCAGACTTGACTAGAGAAGCAAGGGGAAAGACTGGCTTGGCATTCTTCATTGGCATACCCTCAGTGACCTAAGAATTTTTACTAACCTTCACCTATTAAAGGTTTCAGCATGGTCTAGAAAGATACAAGCCTTAGGGCCAACCATTCTCTTTACCAATGATTTTTGACAGTTTTTTAGCTATGCTTCCAAGGAAATTCTGTGCATTCTGCTAGAGCCAGACCAATACAGATATGAATGTACACAGCTAAACATTAGACTGAGCACAGGGACCCTGATGGAGAAATTAGGGAAAGGACTGTAGGAGATGAAGGGATTTGCAACCTCATAGGAAGAACAGCAATATCAACCAACCAGACTCCCACCCAGAGCTCCCAAGGAATAAACCACCAACCAAAGAGTACACAGGGGGTACCCATGGCTCCAGCTGGATATGTAGCAGAAGATTGCCTTATCTGGTATCACTGAGAGGGGAACCCCTTGATCCTGTGGAGGCTTGATGACCCAGGATAGAGGAATATTAGGACATTGAGGCAGGAGTGAGTTGGAGACCCTCATAGAGACAAGGGGAGGGAAAAGGGGATAGGGCCTTGAGGACGGGAAACTGGAAAGGGGATAACATTTGCAATGTAAATAAATAAAATAACCAATAAAAATGAAAAAAATAAACATAAGTAAGCATGTATAGTTTCACGAATACCTTCATATTGCCTTTCACTTCATACACATTAGTATACACATCATCGGCCCTTCTTCATGAACCAGTGTAGCCATTCTAACTATGTGGAATGAAGCACTTGCATTCTGAAAAAAAAATCAAACTCCTATTTACACCTGTCTGTGAGCAAGACACATGTGAGCGAGAAAAATCTAATTTTGTAGTTCCTATTAGACATAGCACTTCTTTTCTTATAATTCCACACCGGGGGGGGGGGGGGGCATCTAAAGTGTGCAGTAACATAACACTGAACTTTAGAGATAAAATAAATATTTAGCTGATCACCAAATATTAGGTGTGAACTTTGATTTGCTTAATCAAGTCCACAGAAATCATATATCTTCATAATGATGATCTGTGGACTTCAGGACATGCTGTGTTAAAAGAAGCTGTGGCTGGTAATCTCCAAAAACTTTTTATTAAGTTAGCAAAGGGACAAATCAATGATGGGTTGTTAAACAAATCGAGTTGTATTCTAAGCTTTTATGATTGACATCGGGAGAGAGTGCTCTGCCTTTGTCATAACCAAACCCCAGAGTAGGGGAGCAGTAATTCATTCTTCTGTGGTCATTTATTTGTAGTTTCTGCAAAGAGATACAACGTTCAGCTCAAGAGACTTAGGAGACACACTGAATGACCAAATTTAAGTGGTTTTTATCCTTTCTTTGGAAAAGACAGTTTGAAATCGTTCTCTTCTGATAGGCAAATCACTCCATAAGGAAAGACGGCTGTGACATTTATCATCATTTAAATGAACTGGAGTTTCAAAGCATGCTCTGTCCTGGATCTAAGCCCATCATAAATTTTGCATAAGTTTCTTTGTCTGCTCTGAGGAGATAATCTGACCCTGGCCAATGCTCTACCTTGGCTTTCCTCTGAAGTTCCCCCTCCTTATCCTCCTTTTCTCCTTATTTTAATAGGCTGTCCTTTGTTCTGATTGGTCTGATATGAACTATAGTACTGTAAAAGTTATATTATAGCAATGGCGAGGGAAAATGTTTCTATCCCCCTTTCCTGTCCTAGTCCTATGGAACTTTTGATAAAGTTTGACCACAGCGAAAAATTAAACCGTTTAGCCTTCTTTTTAAATTTCCCTCCCTCTTCTCAATTCTCCAAAACTGTGGTTTCCTATTGCACTGGATGGATCAGGGTCCCTCAACATAGCGTGTGAAGGAAGTCAGCATGTATTTCCAGAGTCATCTCTGGGATTCAAACTAGGCTCTCCATTTTCCTTGATGCCAAAATTGTTTTGTTATAGAATGAAGTCAACATAGTCTCCCTCAACCTGGCGCTAACGGCAATTTTGGATCAGAGAAATATCAAAGTCCTAGTGTGCAAATTATTCCCCTGTAGACAATATCCATGGGAATCACAGCTTCTTTCCTCTCCAGCAGTGCTCGGCAGTATAATCAGCCCAGGAGCATAAATTGTGTTTATTGCACTGAGTTAGAATCTCTGTGTTAACAGCATTGAGTCTATGTGTCTTAGGTAGTCTTAGGGTTTGATTTTGACGTTCCTTTGAAGGAGCTCCTTTCTCCATCCCAAAACAGTTTGTTCCAAGTGAAAGGGTCCTACTGCTGGACTGTTGACTGCTTTGTGTTTCTCTTAGAGACAGGCTTCTGTCTTTGACTCTTGCTGTGGTTCAAATGCCAGGTGTGAATGGTATTATTAAGAGAAATCTGGGGTGATATGGAGTCATGAGAGTATGGTGCAAGTGGTGACTTTAATGATTTAGTGACTTAGTGAAAAAGAAGAAGAAGAAGAGAGAGAGAGAGACATGAGCCTTCAATCATATCCAGTCTCACCAGGTTTGGTCCATGTGGACTCTATAGAAAGTGCTATCTAGGGCTGGAGAGCCATTAAAGGCTAGGCTCACAACCAGAAATATAAGAGAAAGTGCTATGTACAGGAGGTATCTCACCAGATGGGGCCATCTGATAAACTTTCTAGACTTCAGAACTGTGCATGACTAAACATTTTTTTTTTAATGAATGATTCAGCCTAGTAATTCAGTTCTGGGGAAATAAAACAGATCAAGGGGGCTCCCTTGCCAAAGACAAAACCAAGGCCCTTTCACCTCTACCCTCATAACTATTTTCTCAGCTCTAGAGCAAAAGCATTCAAAGGACCTCAGATTCCTTCATTTACCCATAATGTCTCAGAATCCATCCAAAAGACATTTCCATCAATCTTTCACTGTCCTTGAGATTCAGCATCTTATATAGCACTTCCAAGCTCAGTCTCTGGTCTTTGACCTTCTCTTAACCTCTCCAGGGTGAGCTCTCCTCTACTGGCTTTTGTATGGGACATTCCCTCCAGGAGACTAGCTAACAAGATTCTTCCATCTTAATTGCCCTGTCAGAGGTTCTTTGTTTTCCTTAGCTATCCCCAGGATTCTTTCTTTCCACTGTTCTTGTATCATAACCCACCCAGCTGCAGTAGCCCATCTGGGTACCACTTAGCTCACAATTGCCACAAACTCAAGTGCGATAAAGCCCAATTATACCTGGATATTTGCCTATATTGTTCTCTTTCCCTAAATACATTTACCATTTAAAATCACACAGTTATCTCAGCTGCTCCAAATGTGGCAGGAAAGGGGAAGATCAAATGATCCCAGAAACCTTAGATATTTGCTTCCCTCATTAAGTCATTACAAGGGACATTTGTATAGCCAGCATTAAAGATCTGATAAACTATGTCATGATATATGTCAAATTAATATCTCAGGATAGGTAGGAAGAACTCTGTATTGTGACATACTTAAGTTTAAAACTCTCCTTATCTTCAGCCTCATCTGCAGAATGGGCATAATTATTTTCACTTTCTCTGGAGTAGGAACAATAACATTGATAATATAGCTAGTCAGTCTTTTATAGATAGTGTATCCCATTTCACCTCATCAGGGTTCTTTTGAAGGTGTACAGAATATTCTCAGGGGGTTTCCTCTCCAAAAGTGTAACAAAGACACTGTTTGGGAACAAATTTTGAAAAAGTTCTTGCCAAGAATTTCTGACTTCCATTCTGATCACAGCTGTCTAGACAATAAACTCAGGACTGTTGCTTCTCAGCACCTGGCTGGCCACTCTTTCCTATGGTTCACACTATTTCTTCCTATTTATAAATGTATTCCACTATTCCGTTTGCTGAAATCTGCTTCTGACAGCCTAAAATCTGAAACAACTATCTCAAAACTTAGTGTGAATCTTTATGTGCATCCAATATTAACTCATTTGACAATCAAGCTGGCTCCCCGGATGCATAAGAGGCTAGTGCCCTGGTCAGTGGATTCCTGTGGCAATCTTTGTATTCCTGTGGCCAGAACTCCATTTCTTCTTGAGATCGACTCTATGCTCCTGACTATAGAAGTGAGAACAGGATCTAAGCTGGCAAACAGCAAAGCCAGGATGCAGGACCCAGTAACCCCACAAAATTATACCTTGGAAGATGACAGTGTAGCAGAAACAGGAAAGCACACATCATCTTACCCATTTCCTTAAAATAACTCACAGAGTTCAGCAAGGTACCTCTCTGACCCTGTCCCCATATCTCCCTTGAAGACCCTCACATGATAACTGCTCATCTCGAATCTAAAAGAAGGAAGGTTCTTGTCTCTGCAGACACAGAAACACTCCACAAAAAAAAAAAAAAAAAAAAAAAAAACAAGATATGAAGAAAAATCTGAACAAATAAACAGTTTTGTTTCTGACAAACTACTATCCATAGGACAAACATGTGGTTTGAATGTGGAATGGACTCCGTAGGTTCACTTGCTTGAACCCTTGATTTGAACGTCTAATGACTGTGTTTAGAAAAGTTATAGAACCTCTAGAAGCAGTATCACAGAAGGTAAAAAGGCAATGTGGCAAGGCCCAGACACATTTCTTATTTATTCTATGCTTCTTGACTGTGGACTCAAAGTGACTATATGTCTCTCATTCCACCTTCACTGAGTTACATTATATCCATGTAACTGTAAGCCAAAATAAACCCTCCTTCCCTTACGTTGCTTCTTGCTAAGTGTTTAGTCACAGCAATAAGACAAGCTACAAATAACAACGTTCTTCTTTCTTCCACTAAAATCCAACTTTCCATGTTTCTTTGAATCTTCATTTCTAAAGGTCCCATGACACAGAAAAGCCACATCAAGTAAATGTTTATCTTCTCCTCTTTTGATCCACCTTTTCGAGTGAGAACATCAGATATGAACTTCACAATGGATAAGAACTCTTTCCTCCTCTCTCGCACCACCCAATACACTGGCCACTAGAGACACTGGCTCATGCCATCAACTCATGGATAATTCTTCTCCACAACCTTTTGGGATTAAAGGAAAAGAAATATTTTTCCTCCATGAAGTAGACATTGTAGGAAATAAATTCAAGGCTTCAAGTATTCCTTGTCATGTTTGCATTATAAAAATTGAGGTCAAAGCTGAGAGAAACTGAAAACAATACAGAGGTACAGACCCATCCCTGACACACGGCAGACTGTTCAGTAGATCCGTGCTCCTTAAGCAGCAAATTCTCCTCCACCTCGAAAGAGAATTTTGTCATTATCAAATAAAAGTTCTGTTTTATTTCTTTAATTTTTATTTCTATTTATTTTAAAAAATGTTTACTGACTATTATTTTGTATATGGGGGATGATGTATGTGTGAATAAGGATGTGCCCAGCTATACACACATGCGTGCATACAGATACATATGTATGTGGAGGCCAGAGGTCAACCTTGGGTGTCATTCTTCAATTGTATTTCACCTTGATTTTGATGTAGTGTCTCTCACTGGTACAAGCAGCTTTCAAACTCAGCTTGCTAGATTCTGGAGAATATATTTCATCTTAAATAAATAAACTATATAGTTATATTCCATCACTGAGGGAACTCAGGGCAGGAACTTAAAGCAGAATTCAGTGAGCCCCAGGAATCCTGGGGCCAGTGTGCCCCAGGGATCCAGCTGTCTGTACATCATTAACATTATTATTGAAAGTGAACATCACCATACCCATAGTTTTACATAGGTGCTGAGAGCTCGTCTCACATCCTCATACTTGTATGACAAACACTTTATTTTTTTTTCCATTTTTATTGGATATTTTATTTACACTTCAGATGCCATCCCCTTTCTCCATTCCTCCCCCCACCTGTTAGAAAACCCCTATTCCATGCCCCCTTTTCCTTTTTGCACTTATACAGTTTTTAAAAATGTTAATCAAAGGCTTTATAAGTTTGGTATTGCTCAGTCGGAGGTGTAACCCATTACCCAACCTAGATATATCAACTATCTTTGACTGGTGGAGATACATGAACATCTGCCTCCCTGTCTCCCCCCTTTTTCTCTCTTTCATCACCTAGCTTCTCCTCTCCTTCTTCTCCTCCTCTTCTTATTCTTTCTCTTCCTCTCAGTACTCCTCCCACCTTAGCTCCTCCTACATATCACCCTTCCTGTTAAAATGAAACTTTTCTCTCAAAATACAATTAGAGCATAATTATGCCAATTTGTACCAGTGAGGTACAAGATAGTCCTAATACCCAGTCCATCATTTTTGTTGACTAACCAGAACCTCTGTCATCTATCCTAACTAAAACATTTAGTTCTGAACCTGGCTTTAGGATGAATGTCAGCTGAAAACCATCCACTCAAATCTTTTCTCTCAAGGTAAATAGCCAGGATTGGCTATGAGGCTATAAGTTTTCAACCCCATCAGAAATCAAGAATGACTGAGTTAACTATAATTGTGGGAAGCACAAAGCATAGCTTTTAAAACTTAGCCAATTTATAGAGACCTCTGAACACCTGGACACTTCCTCTACTACAAAACGTTGGATCATCTGATCTTCAGCCTTCTGACCCAGGATCATCTGACAGACCTTAGTGCTGCAGAATTATTAAGGGCTGACTACTCTGTCTAGGCAGATATAATCAGTCTAGTGTGTCCTTTTCTGGACAGTAATTTGTCTGTAGAAGGAACGAGGCAATTCTTGTCTAGTGGCTGTCTCACCACAACTGGAGTAACTACTAAGATGCTCAATTTCTTCTTAGAATTCAATATAGGAAGCTGTCAGGAGCAGACAGGTCTCTAATCAAAATGAACATTAATACAGAAATGTTTGTCACGTCAATTCTGTGGATTTCTGATGTTTTGAAAACCAACTATCCATGTAAGGTAATCTGGACTGTTGTCTGTTAACTCCACTCAGCTATTTCTAAATAAAACATAGAAAACACCCTAACAATAAACTCCAAGCCATGAATTTGCTATAGTCCCTTAACTCACAGGCTGTCCATCTCAAATCAGTTAAAAAAGTTAAAGAAGGACTGGTCTAAGCCTTGTATTCCTAAATGTGTTATACTGGTACAATGCTTATGAGAGTAACAATATTCATCTCACTTTTATATCAATAAGAAGCTCATACCAATGAAAACCTTAAAATTTGTAATCAAAGTAAATTGGTGCCATTTAAGAATTTATATCTTCATCTTGATGCTAATTATACAGATTTCTACTAATAGGTTATGGCTATGCAATAAACCCTAGCTAATTCTCTCTATTCCCATACAACCACTACTTTTCCCTAGAAAGACAGCCCAACATTTATCACCTTAGTCCCCAAGCCCAGGGAATAGGGGCGCTGACTCTTCATTAGCTTCTTCAAGGTGATTATGGGCATTAAGATATTAGAAGAGGAGTGGGGGGGAAGAGTAAATTGATAAGCCTCTGATGCTGTGTCTTCACTGCCTCCAGATGGAATTCCTGGACCTCAGAGGTTTGAGCAGGTCTGCCCAGCTTGCTTGTTGAGTAGATACACCAAGGCTGATCATTCTGCAATATACAATTCTCAAAACAAATTTTAGTATCAAGATAGTTTTTTTTAAGAGGGCTGACATTTTATTAAGGATGTTGGTTCTAACCACTTTTCTATTATTGCCCCTCTTTTATTGGATATAATATTTACATTCCAAGTTTTATCCCCTTACCGCATTCCCCCCACCACCCAAGAACTCCTTATCCCATCCCCCTCCTCCTGCTTCTATGAGGGTGTTTACCCACCTACCCCCTAATCCCCCTCCCTACCCTCAGATTCCCCTTCCCCCACTCAGTGCTCAGCCTTCAAGGTACCAAAGACCTCATCTCCCATCTATGCCCAACAAGGCCATCCTCCCCTACATATACAGCTGGAGTCATGTGTCTCTCCATATGTGCTCCTAGGCTGGTGGTTTAGACCCTGAGGAGCTCTGGCTGGTTGGTATTGTTGCTTTCCTCATGGGGCCACCAACCCTTTCGGCTCCTTCAGTTTACTCTCTAACTTCTCCATTGGGAACCTTTGATCAGATTAATGGTTAGCTGTGAGTATCTGCCTCTGGGTATGTCAGACTCTGGGGGACCTCAAAGGAGACAGTTATATCAGGCTGCATGACAAGCACTTTAGCAAGTGAACCATCACTCTGTCATCTCTTTGTGTCTTGTTTCAGGGGTCTAAGCAATAGGATCACTCACATACTCCTGCTTAGACACAACATTCTTTATATTTGCTCAAAGCATGACATGTAGCCAAAGCCAATGAGTATGGGAAGTCTGCTCTTCCCACTATAGACCTCACAGGACAGTTGGTGCAGACTCTACACAGTAGATCTGGATAAGTATGAATAGCAATACTGCTCACCTGGTACCCCATAGGCACTGCTTCCAGCTCTTCTT
Source organism: Arvicanthis niloticus (assembly GCF_011762505.2). Classification (NCBI taxonomy): domain Eukaryota; kingdom Metazoa; phylum Chordata; class Mammalia; order Rodentia; family Muridae; genus Arvicanthis; species Arvicanthis niloticus. The sequence goes on along the minus strand of NC_047669.1, from coordinate 25,903,723 downwards.
GAGTTCTACGTGACAGAATGTCACCTTTACATGGTTCTACCTATAGCATATATAAAATTACACTTCTGATACTATTTATTTCTCTCAATATTTCATTAAAATTATAATTTGCTAGAAATACATATTATCTAATTTTCAACTTACAAGAGGCAACCCAAGAATTTTTCTTCAATTAAGCATTCTTTCATAACATTGGGACCCAGAAGACAATATCCCAAACTATGAAGCCTCAGCATACTAACGGACAAACCTCGGAAGAAGTATCTCTCTGGCTCTCTCCTGCTTCTTCCTCAAAGTCCTCTCATTCCTTTATTCATGCTCAAGAAATGAGAATGTACCAAACACTATTACAAGTGTTCCTGATAGTTCAGTGAATGAACTATGTAATTTCTCCTCCTCAGCAACTATATACTATAGTCATAGAATTGTTAACAACCAATAAATAATTACAGTATATATCAGGCCATGATAAGTACTTGAAGAAAACGCTGAGCAGCAAATGAGGACGATTCTGGGTAATTTATTTCATTTTTCAACTCTAAAGTCATTCTCCATCACTGAGGAAAGTCAGGGCAGGAACTCGAAGCATCCACATCTGTGGATGAATACTGCTTACTGGTTTGCTGCTCATGGCTGGGTCAGCAGGCTTTTTTATAGCACCCAGGATCACCTGTCCAAGAGTGGTATCATCTATTGTAGTATGGGCCCTCCCATATCAATCACTATTTAAGAGAATACCACACAAACACACTTGCCTGCAGGTCAATCTTATGGAAGCATTTCCACCACTCTTCAGACAACTATAGCTGTGCCACATTGATATAAAACCAGCCAGTACTACATTTAATACGATGGTGACACAAGAGTAAAGACTGAAGAGCATAAGCACATGCTAGTGTCTCCACGAAAAGCATTCTGGGTAAGGGGAATGCACACTTGACAACGCACCTCTGGAAAATTCTAGGAAGAGCTAGGAAACTATGGGGCTGAGTCAGAGTAAGTAAGAAGGAAGATCAAGACCAGCGGGCAGTGAAGGCAAACAAAGGACTTAACAAAGGTACATTGTGTGTTGACTTCTATTTTTAAAGATAAACCACACTTTTGAGAAGTGTTTGAAACTGGTCAAGTGTGAAAGCCAGAGGAAACTCAAAGTGCTATTAAAATAACCGAGGAGGTTAGAATTACCCTGGCTAGAGCAACAGTAGTTATGTTTAAGACAAATTTGGAAAGCAGAGCGAGGGGATGTTCTGTTGGGTTGGATGTGGTACGGAAAAGAAGAGTCTAAGGCTGTCACAGAGTTTGGGTCTCAGCTACAGGCAGAATAGAATGGCCACTCTCTGAACTCCAGATGCAGAGAGAGAAGCAGTTTCTGCGACAGATCAGGAGTTTGGCTTCAGAACGCTAGGCAGATAGTCCATAATATATTGATAAATATAAGCTCCCTACTTAACAAAGTAGCCTACGGCCAGCCCTGCAGCCCAGCACTGTGCACAAGAAGCTACGATGCTAATGACCAGCAATCTCCCCTCCCATCTGCGGAGACCAGCTTTGGCCTCTGTTGATGGGTCAGCTAGAGCATTAATTCAAATTGCTTCTCTAGCCAAATAGACACAGAATGGTGACAAGGGTCCTTTGTCCAGGCTTCATCTGATGAAGGGCAAGTTCAAAAAAAATGAAGGAGAGGTTGTCTGCCTATCAAACTGCATATTCATTAAACTCTTTATCAACTCTCAGCCCAGGAGAGAGAATGACAGATTTTTAACAAGATAATTTGAAGAACATTCTCTAAACATATTGAACTAAATTGTCCCTCTTGTATCTGGGCTCGTGCCAGCTGTCCCTGACCACATCTTACATTCTCCCCCAGGCCTCTTTGCTGGGTCAGCTGAGAAGTCCTTTTGCACTTTTACAAAGCCAGTGTACAAAGCTTACTCAGAGGGGGTGAGGGTTGCTTGCTCTGAGAAAGAATTTCAGTTCCACAGCTGCCCTTCCTCCAGCCCATATCTTAGTCCCAGAAAAGAAAGCATCCTTATTTGGCCTACCCTAATATTGAGATTAGCCATTCCTTCCCTATCTACAGGAAAAAGCAAAGCCCTTCCTAGTATGTATAAACAAAAGGATGTATATTCAATCTCATCTTTTTGTGCAATTTCAAATGATTTCATGCGTTTCTCCATTTTGGGCATTTTTTTTTTCTGGAAGGGGAGTAGCAACAGTAGTCAAGAATGTTCCTAAATTCAGAATCCTGTCCTCTCCTAGACCTTAATAGTAGAAGAATAAAGGCTGCTTAGTCCTTCATGCAAGGCTCACTTCAGGCAAAAGATGGGATGTCTGAAATATTTGATGAGAGATGGAGTATTCATCAGAGAGGGAAATATAATATCTCAGTGATACACAAGGAAGTCACTGCCAGGGTCTAGCAGAGGTGTAATGGTGTTCATCCCAGCAGAGATCTAAGTTGACAGTTTTAACATTGGGTACAGACAAAGAACAAGCAGAAGAATAAAAAGAAAGACAGCTCCTTGAGTGCTAAAGGAACAAAGGTAGACTTGCTTTTGGAGAGTAAAAACCCCTCAGAGCTCAGACACAAGAGCTTGTTGTCTGCTGAAAGCAAAGCTGACTGTACCTGATAGGACCAGCTTGGCTGCAAGTAACGAGATTCCTGGTTGAACATGACATTAATAAGAATTCGTTATCTCAACAAACGGGAATCTCAGGGTTGGGGGATTTCAAGAGATTCTTCACAGGATGAAACTGAGCCTCCATTACAGCTGATTTTCTGATCTGCACACATCTATGGGTTGGTGACTTCTCTTCCTCATCACAATAGCTAATGTGTCTCATCCTCATAATGCTACCACCTCACGTCAAAAAGGTAGAAAGTGACGGCAGACATTAAAAGGTAAATACTGAATATCACTCATTGTGGAATAATAAACACAAAGATGATCTCATGGAAGTTTCAGGTAGATTGTTGGTGCTCAAGAGAGGCCAGGAAGAACAGGAGAGGAGGGGGTGATAGGAAAGGGTGTTGTGTAGGTGCTAAATTACAGGCAGGAGCAAGCAAGTCCAGAATGAAAGAACATGCCTGTGGGATTATAGATCACATCAATACAGTACAGTTTCAAAAGGCTGGAAGAAAAAGTCAGAAAGTTGCTCCCATAAAGAAAAGTGAAAGAGGTTTGAGAATATAGCCACTCTTAACTGTCTAAACATGTACACAGACTAGAACATTGCCGGTCACCCTAGTCACATGCATGACTTTTATGTTTCTATGCATCACTTGCTGCTTTAAAGGAACTGACAGGGAATATAAAAGGGTCAGCACCATGGGCTCTATTAGGAGCAGAAGTGAAGTAGGATGAATAACTTTGGTCCCCCCAAAAGTCCTCTTGAGTACCATTGGCAAGTTATGAGTTATCAAGCAAGGGGAGCAGGCTTGTTTTATTTGGCTTATTCAAAGTCTCCCCTGAGGGGCTGAGTCAAAGGTTGAGTACCATGCTTCAAGAATAAAAGAGGAAGCTTATTAGTAAGGAGGACATGACTCTTGGTCAGTGTCTTAGTTAGGATTTTATTTTTGTGAAGAGACACCATGACCATGGCAACTCACGGAGGAAAATATTTAATTGGAACTGGCTTACAATTCAGAGTCTTAGTCCACTGTCACCATGGCAGGAAACATGTCAACATGCAGGCAGACATGGTGCTGGAGAAGTATCTGAGAGTTCTATCATCTTGATCCATAGGCAGCAGGAATAGAGACAGAGACTGAACCTGGCATGAGCCTCTGAAACCTTGAGGCAAACTTACAGTGACAAACTTCCTCTAACAAGGACACGACTGTTCCAACAAGGCCACACCTCCTAATATCACAACTCCCTAGGAGCCAACAGGGCCACGTTCATTTAAACTACAACAGTCCAGAAAGCCAAGAGTATCTGACATACTTAGCATCTTATATTCCTCATAGGAATATCTTTAAAGTGCTCTAGGGCTAAGAACTTCTCTAGGCCAAAATAGTTGAGGATTTAAAACAACTATCCAGGAAAGATGGTCTAGGTAACTAAATCAAAGCATGCTCAGAAGAATAGCACAAAAGACAGACAGACAGACAGACAGACAGACAGACAGACAGACAGAGAAAATAGTACAATCATCAGTTTGAATCTATGAGATAACAAGGTAATATACAGCTATGTGTTAATCAACTAGATGTGTATTAGTCTAGATTCTCCAGAGAGCTAGAGCAAATAGCATATACAGAGTTGTTATAATAATCTATAGCTATATACAGTTAGTTCATTCACTATGCCTGAGTAATATTCCATTACATGGATACAGCACAATTCATTTGTGTTTATGCCTATGGGAGGATATTTAGGCTGATTATTATAAGCTGCTACGAACATTGGAGCACAAAGCCTCATATAAATGCAGACTGTACTTTCTCTGGGGTGTATATTTAAGAATAGGATGACAGAGTCATATGGCAAGTATATTTACCAGCAGTGTTCTTACTAATATGTGGTACTTTCCATTTCTTTTATTTTAGCTATCTCCTAAGTGTATTGTGAACTAAATTTCTGTAATAATTAAAGAGGCTGAATATTTGTTTATATTCTCAGTTGCCATGTGTAATTTTCTTTGGTTTAATACCATTAAACTCAGCATTTTTCCCTCTTGCATTTTTTCTGGAAGGGTCTCATGCAGTTCAGACTGACTCCCAACTCATTATACAGCCGAGATCTTTCCATATCTACTTCTAAAGTACTGGGGCTGCACTTACGTAACCCTATAGCTAGCTGTTTTTGTTATTTTGAAAGTGGTAAAAATGCTGTATGCTTATGGTATATAGGTGCTGTAATTCTTAAAAGTTTATTTTTATTGAACAATATGTGCATGGGTATATGTATATGATGTATATGTCTGGGTGCATATGTCAGTTATTAGAGAAATTTAGTTCACAACTAAATGTATGTGAATAGCAGAAGATAATTTTGTGGATTCCATCCTCTCTTTACATTTCAGTGTGTTACAAAGATCAAATGCAGCTCCCTAGGCTTGTGTGGTCAGGGCCTTTATCCACTAAGCTTCCTCAATAGCTTGGCACACAATTAATTTTAAAAGATAAATGATGTACAGATATTTTACATGAATACTATTCACTGGGTACTGTGTGCTGGGGAGTATGCTCACCTTTAGCTACAGTTTTCCACTTGATTCTAACTACCACCAGTGTTAAAGGTACTATGACTCCTTTATGTTTAACAGCTGAGGATTAGGATCAGAAAGATGAGGTAATTTGCCCAAGATCACACATCCCTGATTTGACTACATATCTGACTCATTGACCATAAAGTTGGACTACCTCTGGGGCACTCGCGATTCATTTAGATAATTACATGAATGTCTTTTCTGCTCTTTACTGTTATATAAAACCCACAGAAGAAATAAACACTGGTGCCCCACAGCAATTTAAATGGAATTATACAGTATGTATATGAGACCGTTAATCTTCATTGTCAGCTTGACTGGATTTAGAGTCATTTTGGAGGCCCTGTCTCTCTCTGAAGGCCTTTCTAGAGACGTTTAACTGAGAAGAAAAGATACACCTTAAATGCACCATCATATAAGTTAAGGTTCCAGACTAGATAAAAATATAAAAAGAAAAACAGCTGAGTGCTATCATATTCATCGCTCTACTTCTCAATCTATCCACATGTAAATAACCATTGTATGTTTCTTTCGTTGTAGCTGAGAGCTTTGAGAACTACCAAGTCTTCACCTCTATAAGGGACCAAATGCCTTCTAACTGTGAGTCAAAGTGAAAATCTCTTCCATTTGCTTACAATACAAAGAAAAGTAGCTAACATAGCATCCAATACATTTGAAGTAAACATATAAAAAAATGAATGGCTATGGAAAGGGTGAATACTATTGATTTGGGTTTGGTGGGTTGCAATGCACTAATCTGTAAAGCATCATAGTAACTTACCAGAAACTAGTTTAGACTTCCAAGAAGTTAGTCAGAGTTGTTCAAGTAGAAACAAAATCTGTTGGTACCAATTAGAAAGGTCTGGCCATTTGTACCACCCAGTCATGACCCTCCAACAATTATTCTGGAGTCAGCTTCTGCATAAAAAAAAACAATTAAGACCTACATTTTTTTTGAAGTTATATGAATTATTTAACTAAATCATACTGCTTCAGTTGGAAGCTTTAGATATTTGTGATTCTGTTTCTTATTCTCAGTGCAAAGAAATTGAGCATCAGAAGAATGTTGCTGTACCATCACAGCTCTGAATAAACTAGTCCCCAGCCCAACACCCAGTGCTCTAACAAAGCTCATGTCCACTCCTGGTCCAACCCATTTTGTAATATGTGGAGTAAAAATAGACTTGTGCAGATAGCATCTCTTACTAGAGGAAAAAAATGGCAAAGATTTAATAGAAGAAAAGGATCTGAGAACCTTGAAAGACAACATCAATCATGTTCCCCTTTGAAGGGAACTTCCAGAGAGTTTCATTGGAACCAAAATTTTCATAATATTTTGAAAGTTTTCACCTGACTAGTTCCTTCACCCCTGATGATACACCATGATAGTATTTACAGCTAGAGACCAGGACTAGGTACACAGATTCATGATTTTAATGTGCCCTGTGATCTTGTAGCATGGTGGGGGATGTGAACCCTTGCTTAATAAATGAAGTAACAGGCTATATAGCATCTGAGGTAAGAGTACTAACAAAGACCAAAGCTGGAAATCAATCTCATGTTCAGGCAATGCCAAAGGCTTTATTATTTCAGTACAGGGGTCAGGGTAGAGAAAAAGGACAAACAGGTACAGTGGAACTTCTCTCCTGCGTAGAGTACATGAGCAGGACACTGTGATCTGCCATCTTTCTTGTTGTCTGGACAAGAACATTTGTCATAAGTGAACAGGATAAACAACATTTCCAAAAGCACTCATAGGTAAATGGGGCGGTGGTAAAATGAGGAATGAAAAGAAACTGGTACTTATAAATAGCAAACAACATGTGTCATTTACTGCTGTACACATCTCACAAAATAATTCTTACTTAATTCCTAGAAATAGGAAGTATGGACTATCTTATTTTAAATATTAACTAAGAAGTCAGAAACTTTTAGACTTAATTGACTTATCCAAAGCTGTAAAATATGAAGACATTAAAAGTTAGGTTGGATATATGTCTCCCTTTATAGTATTTACTTAGAAAGCAGGAAGGTCTGGGTTTGATCCATGTGTGGTAGCACACTCCCATAATCCCAGAATTGAGGAGATTAATACAGAAGGATCAGACATTCAAAGTCATCCTTGGTTGCATAGGGCCTTAAAAGCCAGTATGGACTACAAGAAACCCTGGGTCAAAACAAAATTTTTTTCAATAAGCTAAAGCCATATTATCTTGTTGTAAGAATACACACAAGCGCACACACACAGTTATATATAAATAAGAAGTGTTGTTATTTGTCTCAGTGCAATGCAGCTTGTTTAGCATGAAATTGAGCAATGCAATTGTATTTACTACTAACTATTAGAAAATCAGCTTCTATGGGATTCACCATAAATGACAATGGGATGTGAAAAATGCATACCCATTATTTAGTCTCCAGATCCAAATCACATTATAAATAGGAGGAAGATGCAAGCCATAATGAGTTCATGCTGTCTTGCATAGGCACACAGGACTTTAATCCACTAGCCTTCTCACCCCTACCTACTCTTCTTGAGTTCACAAATATCCTAAAACTTATGGTCAAGAAAGCAGTCTAAGTGCATTTACTAAGACTAGCTTCACATGTTAGTCTTTTTTCTCAGTTAAATGTGTCATTATGAAGAATCTAGGTCTGAAGAGACTCAGTCAAGAGTGCACACTGCTTATTCATAAGACCTGAGTTCAGGTCGCAGCCCCCATGCTAGGTCCCAGCACCCGTGCTAAGTAGTTCACAATCACCTGTAACAAGGGGTGTGTGGTGCCCTCTTCTGACCTCTGTGGGCCCCTAGACTTACAAGCATAAACCCCGCACACATGCACCCTATATACCCCCCAAACGCACACACACACAATTAAAAATAAAATAACTTCTATTTTAATAATCTAGATTCTGAGAAATTTCTTCCAGACATGTGTTCTGAAAAAGGCAAGGTTTGATTCTAGTGCCACCACTTATGAGTATTAGAGGCACTTAGATGGTATGGAAAGACTTTGAGCCATCTCATCATTTTCTGTTACGTAATGATACAAATTTTAGTTGGACATAAACACTCATCACTTATGTTCCCTAGACTAACTCCCTGTGCATCCCACATGACAAACGCTGTTCAATGTAACTTAATTGTACTGTGAACAATATCTGAGCACCTGAAGAAAGCTGAGGGACTCTGCCTCTTAGTAATCATTCTTTCTTTCATCCCATTGTTCCAAATACAGATCACATCAGTACTGAGGCCCAACATCACCCACTGATAATGGCAGAACGTTGAATTGGTAGGGACCACAAGGCTTGCAGGAACACCTTTATATACTTCTAGAGTGTAGAAATCACCTTCTAACTTACTGAGAGGTTTAAGGCTTCCTCATATTTGAATTCAAACATAATCTGAACTAACACAGGTAGTTCAAGTTGTAGGAAATCGGAATAATAGCAGTGTGGATATAGCTCTGAGGCTTATTTCAAGGATAATATGAGACGAACCCACACAAGCACAGGGCCTGCATAATAAGAGCTAAATATGAGTCATTATTATTAATACTATGGTAGTAGTTTTTGCCTATTGAAAACAATTTTCTTGTCAAGACCGTCCAGTAATTATGGTATTTCAGACGCTTCCTCAGACAGAGACATTATTAAAATAGATATAAGTAGTTCTGCAGGCTTGCTGTGGTCTTCACAGCTAAAGGTATTTCCTTCCTTCTTGCTAAAATATAATTTCACAGAAGGACTTCAGGATTAAAGTGTAGATTGTTCAGAAAACGGACTAATGGGTTTTGGGCTGTGTTTCTGTTTTTTCTTTCTTTCTTTTTTTTTTTTTTTTTCCTAACTTACTTTTCAGTTACCTCATGCCCTTGTCAATTAGAAGATTATACCATGACGTTGCTTAGGCTTCAAAAGACAGTGTTTTAAATTATGTTTAAGTTAATCCTCCTTTAAGATGGCCACTTCCTGAACCCTTAAATTTATTTGTAACATCTCCAAATTATAAAATGGATTACTTCTGAGAAGGCTGCTGGTGTACATTTGCTGATATTTGCCCCTCTTAAACAAAACAAATCTCTGCTCACTTCAAGGAAATGTTGGTTAAGTATGAGAGTGTTAGTGCCTGCTCCTCAGAGAGAAATACACCGGACATGGATAGGTCCTGTGGCAACTCTGTTTAATGTTTTTCCCCCATTTGAAATTCTTTTCTTTCTGAGATTATAATGTAGTTACATTATTTCTTCTTTCCCTATACTCCTTCCAAAGCCTTATATATAAACCCCTGTTCTCTTTCAAGTTTATTAACTCTTTGTTCATTGCTGTTACATATATCTATGTCTATGTCTATGTCTATGTCTATGTCTATGTCTATGTCTATGTCTATGTCTATGTCTATGTCTATGTCTGTCTATCTCTATCTCTATGTACACATACATTCTGAAATACATTCTGAATATAATTCAGAATACATTCTGAAATATAACTGACTATGTCTGTATAATGTTATTTCTGTTTGTGTTTTCAGAGCTGACCATTTAGTATTGGATAACCAACTGGTGTTGAATAACCAATTGGTGTGCTCGTCCCTGGAGAAGACTATTTCTTCCACACTCAGCATTCCTTAGTTGCCTGTGTCTCTTTGTGTAGAGCTGGGGCTTTGTGGTCTCCCCCACCACTGTCCACCTTGACATGTCCATTTTTGTAGTCTTTTTCAGTTTTAACATTTTAAGAAATTGTCAGGCTGTTTCCCAAAGTGACTGCAACAGTGTTCATCCCTACAGGCAATGTATGAAATACCTACTTTTACACATTCTTGAAAACACTTACAATTGTCTGTCTCTCTAATTATAGTCATTCTTGTAAGTAGGTAAAGCCGTTTCTCGTTGCATTTCATTAATGACTAGTAATTGAACATCCTTTCTTGAGTTTGTTAGTCATTGGTATATCTTCTAGGGAGTGAAGTCTGCTTGAATCACTGTGTTGTCTTTTTATTACCATGTTCAGAGTGATTTATAAATTTTGGAAACAAGTTTCTTTTTCCATTAATTTATTTATTTATTCACTTTACATCCTGATTGAAGTCTCAGCTCCCAGTCCTCCTACAAACCACTGCCCCTATTCCCAATCCCCTTCACCTCTGAAAAAGAGGAGGTCTCCTCTGGGTACCAACCTACCCTGGGCACATCAAGTCACTCCAGGAATAGGCACATCCTCTCCCACTGAGGCCAGACAAGGTAGCCCAGTTAGTGGAACAGGATCCACAGGCAGGCAACAGAGTCAAGGTAAGTACCTACTATAGTTGTTGGAGGACCTGCCTGAAGACCAAGCTGCACATCTGTTACATATGTGCGGGGAGTCATATGCTCTTTGGTTGGTGGTTCAATCTCTGGGAGCTATAAAGGGTCCAGTTTAGCTAACTCTGTTGGTCTTCTTGTGGAGTTTCTATCCCTTCTGGGTTCCTCAATCCTTCCCCCAACTCCTCCACAAGAGTTTTTAAGCTCTGTCTAATGTTTGGCTCTGGGTCTCTGGATCTGTTTAAGTTAACTACTTGGTAGAGCCACTCAGAGGACAGTTATGCTAGTCTCCTGACTGCAAGCATAACAGTATTATTAATAGTGTCAAGGATTGGTTCTATTCATGGGATGGATCTCAAGTTGGACCAGATATCAGTTGGCTATTACCTCAGTCTCTGCTCCATCTTTGTCTCTGCACTTTTTGGAGGCAGGACAAATTTTGGATAGAAGGTTTGACTGCAAATACAAGTTTCTTATCAGATTTAAAATTATTTGAAAATATTTTAAAATAGTTTTAAATATTTGCAAATGGTTCTACAGCTGATCTTTTTACTTTCTCGGTGATCTTCTTTGAAAATTTTTTCCATTTTTGATAAATCCAATCTTTTTCATGTATTGCTTTGCTTTGTATTTATTCTTCAAGCATCTCTGCTTATCTGTGCTTTCCTAAAAAGTTTCTTGATTTTAGCTCTTACATTTAGGTCTGATTTTGAGTACATTTTTGCTTCATGTATGGTGTGAGGTTAATAGCCAGCATCATTCTTTTGCATATGATCACACAGCTATCCACGTTGAAACAGAAAACTCCTTTCAAATGTATGATAAGGTCCCCAAATAAGGTGTTGATATCCATGTAGAAGGTATTCTAAAGAATCAAGGCCTGAATCTAAGAAGTCCAAGAGAATTGTGGCTTAGGATAAGATTGCCATGAAAACCAGTAGGGAAGGTCTTAGACTAAGGTAAGCTGTGCTCTGGTCATCCGAGCTTGCATTGTCCAGGTAAACTGTCCAGGGTAGCTGAACACTCATGCAACACCATAGTTGTTGCAATGGAGATGATGATAAAGACTTTTCCATGGGAGCAAAAACACAGGGGCAAAACAACATACAGATAACCAATTTCACTGAGAGATACAAGTGACACCATGAAAAGCACTATTTATTCATTTATTATTTATTTACTACTCTATTTTATGCTGATGATTGAATCCAGGGCTTTCTGCACACTAAGCAAGAACTCTACCATGTAGCTACATTCCAATCCTAAAATATATTTATAAAAAGAAATTTATTTATTTATTTATTTTTCAGAAAATAATTATGACACCTATAACATGTACCAAAAATAGCTTTGAGGTCCATGAGCCAGAGGAAGTGATCATTAACAAGTATTTGCCTCCAGGAAGTCTTCTGCCCGTAGTGAGGAGACAGACACAGCAATAGACAGCTGAACAAAATAGTGTTGCACGGCAACAAAGGCCTATAGTGAAACAATCCTGTCAGGATACCTGTGCCAGGAAAGACCACTGAATAAATTTTTGTCTACTGAAATATGAAATGTGATCAGAATTTTAAAAAATAAATGAAAAACACAAGGGGGGGGCATTTCATGTGGACAAAAGAAAATGTGTAAAGAATAAGAGACTGGAAAATGATGTTATTTGACAAATTACAGATGAGTAATGAGCACATGGATCAAAAATGAGGCAACATAAAAGCACCAAGTGAATGACCATGTGCTTTGGGTCTGGGAAATAGCAAGAGCCATGAAGTCATGAGTAGAGTTGCAATTAAAGTTGGAGCTGGTGAGATGTCTCAGTGGGTAACGGCATTTGTTTCTGAGCTCTGTAACCTGACTTTGAACCCTGGGCCAAAGAGAGTAGAGGGAGAGAACCAATTCCAGCAGGATGTTCCTCTGACCCCCATTCGTGATTGCTATCTGCACCCACACACATACAAATTAAATAAATAAATATATTTCTAAAAAGATAATAAAAATTGAAGTTAAAAAAAAAAACATTGTGAGTTCACTGATGTGTATGAGATTTTCCTGATTCCGTCTTAAAGTTATCTTTACATGGAATGACTGATGATAAATTGTTGATTTTAAACCTTGGCTTTCCTACTGTAACAGTAGATTTGGTCTAAGACATATAAAAATAACCAGCTCATCACCACTGCAAGGGGATGTTGTCCTCAAGTCCTCTGTGCTCCAAAAGAAAGGAAGCAGAGCCTTGTGTCTTGTTTCATGGAAGTGTAAGGCAGAGGGGCACATGCAGGGAAAGGAGCCAGAAGGAGGCAGAATGTGGAGGAGCCAGATGGTACTGGGAGGATTCTGAGTGAGTGAACTGGAGGTAAACCGCTCTTGTCATATCCTGCTGAGCACGTAGGCAGTGCCTTCAGAATAAGTTATCATTGCCCTTCAAAATCCTCATTAGCTGAGCAATGCCAGGTGCAGGGCTTCTGAGGCCTTCCCACTGATGCCCAGGGGAGGACTTACTCTGAGCTAACACACTCTGGGGTCAAGGTACCAGACTGCAGGATCGGAAGTACTGACATTTAAATCTGAGTCAAAGCAGACAGGGCCAGCAGACAGTGAGATCAGAAAAGACTGTAAATCCAAAATCGGGAGGCCAGGCAGAGAAGTTTCTAAGCTGTTATCAGCCTCAGAAAGGGCTGTGACACTTGTTCAGAAAGGCAGTGGGCTTGAAATAGGAAACACAGTGAGTTGAGTTCTAAATGCCTGGCCCCTACACTAGAGCATGACATCCTTGACCAAGTTACTTTGTTTTAAAAATCAATCTTCCCGTCCTCCCTCTCTTGTTCTTAACTGTGCTAAACCACAGTTTCTTCATCTGGGAAGTGAATAAATAACAAAACCCCTTTTTTTCATTGATATGTTTTAAATATTTTTAAACTTACATAAAAATCACTAAGATTTCCTAGCATAAAATAAACATTACCTTTAACTCTGTTATCATTCCTATTTCTTTTCTTATCTCAGAGGGATTCCATTCAGCCAATAAGATAACATGTGTCAGCCAGGGCTTGACTAGAGTCCTATCTCATCTTTCTGGACTGTTAACTTTGCCACCTGATCTTTCCATCACTACCGTTTCTCACTGGATGTCTCAGGAAACATCAATCTACAGCCTCCTAACAAGCTGATGGCGGCCCGACACTGATGTCACCAGCAGTGAATTGTCTGAAAAGAAACAGTCGCCCTCATCCAAGAGACGCAGATGTGACAGGAAGACATGGGGCCATGGGAGGCCACCATGCCCAAGAGGCAGTGAAACAGCCTCACTCACTCAGGAGAGCAAATTGAAGATGGCTAACTTCCAAAGAGATAAAATATATTAATTTAAAGGCATGGAAAAGGGCGAAGAAATTATTATCCATGTCTGACAGAGTATACCATAGCACGATTTTATTTTCTTTTAATACTTTTCTGACCTCCAAATATTCTGCATTGTAGAGGTATCAGAAAGGTTATCAGAAATAAACCTACAAAGAACAAAAATTAAAGGATTGGGTAAACTCTCAGAGCTGCAGAGATGGTTCAGTAATTGCCATCACTACAAACTTTTGCAGAAGCCCCAGCTTTAGTTCCCAGCAGCCCCATCAGGTGGTTCAAAATAATCTGTAATTCCAGGGATCTGATGCACTCCTCTGGCTCCCAAGGATACCTGCATGTACATGTAACACATACACACACGTATACACAAATATAATAGAATTTTAGATCTGAACCTTGCTTTTCAGGCATATTTGGGTATCCGGGTCTTGCAGTGGTGGAAGAACTAGGTTCTGATGTTGCCAAGTAGCACTGACTCCTGTTGCTTCTGTTCTTAAGCTTGCCTCTTGACATCTGGTTATCTCTGGGGTTAAGGCAAAGGACACTGTCAATAGGACAAAAAGGCAACTAACAGATTGGGAAATGATCTTTACCAACCCTACATCTGATAGAGGGCTAATTCCAAAGTATACAAAGAACTCAAGAAGTTAGACACCAGAAAATCAAATAACCTTATTTTAAGAGTGGGGTACAGAGAGCTAAACAAAGAATTCTCAATTGAGGAATTTCGAATGGCTGAGAAGCACGAATAGTGATGAAAACTGCATGGTATTGGTACAGAGACAGGTAGGAAGATCAGTGAAATAAAATTGAAGACCTAGAAATGAACCCACACACCTATGGTCACTTGATCTTTGGCAAAAAAAAAAAAAAAAAAGCTAAAACTGGTCAGTGGAAAAAAAGACAGCACTTTCAACTAATGGGGCTGGTTCAACTGGCAGTCTTCATGTAGAAGTATGCAAATTGATCCATTGTACAAAACTCAAGTCCAAGTGGATTAAGAACTCCACATTAAACCAGATACACTGAATCTAATAGAAGAGAAAGAGGAGAGAACCTTCAATACTTGGGCACAGGGGAAAACTTCCTGAACAGAACACCAATGGCTTATGCTTTAAGATAAACAATCAACAAATGGGACCTCATAAAATTGAAAAGCTTCTGTAAAGCAAAGGACACTGTCAATAGGACAAAATTCTGCAACCCACAGAATGCAAAAAGATATTTACCAACCCTACATCCAATAGAGGGATGATATCCAAAATATACAAAGATCTCAAGAAAGTAGACTTCAGAGAACCAAATGACTAGGAATATGTGGAGTACAGAGCTAAATAGAGAATTTTCAACTGAGGAATCTGGATAACTAAATGTTCTTGATAAAGAAATGTTCAACATCCTTAGTCATCAGGAAAATACAAATCAAAATGACCCTGAGATTCCACCTCACACCAAACAGAATGGGTAAGATCAAAAAAGCAGGTGGCAAAAGATGCTAGCAAGGATGTGGAAAAAGAGGAACACTCCATTGCTGGTGGAACTGCAAGCTGGTAAAAACTACTTTGGAAATAAATCTGGTGGTTCCTGAGAAAGTTGGAAATAGTTCTACCAGAAGACCCAGCTATACCACTATTGGGCATATACCCAGAAGATGCTCCAACATGTAATAGGACATATGCTCCACTATGTTCATAGCACCCTTATTTATTTGTTTTATTGGCTTTTTGAGACAGGGTTTCTCTGTGTAGCCCTGGCTGTCCTGGAACTCACTCTGTAGACCAGGCTGGCCTCGAACTCAGAAATCCGCCTGCCTCTGCCTCCCAAGTGCTGGGATTAAAGGCATATGCCACCACTGCGCTACCGCACCTTTATTTATAATAGCCAGAAGCTGGAAACAACCCAGATTTCCCTCAACAGAAGAATGGATACAGAAAATGTGGTACTCAATGGAGTACTATGCAGCTATTAAAAACAATGACTACATGAAATTCACAGGCAAATGGATGGAAATAGAAAATATCATCCTTAGTGAGGTAACCCAGACACAAAGGAACACACATGGTATGTACTCACCGATAATTGAATATTAGCCCAAAACTCAGAATGCCCACAGTACAACCCATAGACCATATGGAGCTTAGAGAAAGAAGAAAGACCAAGGTGTGAATATTTCAGTCCTGCATAAAGCAGGGAACAGGATGATGGGGAGGTGGTGGGAGGGGGACCTGGGAAGGAGAGACAAGGGGGAGGGAAAAAGGGGGGGAAGCATCAGGTATTGGAAGGAATGGGAGAGAGGTACAGAAGGTCAGGAAATCAAATAAACAATATGTAGCAGTGAGGGATGAGGAACTGGGGATAGCCTTGGAGGTTTCCAGATGCCAGGGAAGGAGAGGCTCCCAGGACCTGATGTGGATGACTTGAGCTGACATGCACAGTGAAGGGGGAGATAGGACCTGTAGAGACCACCTCCAGTCCCCAGTTGAGGGATGGGGTCACCCACCCATCTCAAAGTTTTTTAACCCAGAAATGTTTCTGCCAAAAGGGAAGACAGGGACAAAAAATGGAGCAGAGACCGAAGGAAGGGCCATCCTGGGACCATCTCACCTGGGGATCCATCCAGTCTACAGACACCAAACCCTGTCACTGTTGCTGATGCCAAGAGGTGCTTGCTGAGAGGAGCCTGGTGGGGCTGTTCAATGGGAGGTTCTGCCAGCACCTGACCAATGTAGATGCAGATGCTCTCAGTCAACCATCAGACTGAGTTCAGGGACCCCAGTGGGAGAGCTGGTGGAAGGACTGTAGGAGACCCATAGAAAGAACAGTGTTGGCTGGTCAGACCACCCAGAGCTCCCAGGAATTATACCACCACTCAGTAGTATAAATGAAGGGATTCATGGCTCCAGATACATATGTAGCAGAGGGTAGCCTTGTCTGACATTAGTGGGAGGGGAAGCCCTTGATCCTGTGAAGGTTGATGCCCCAGCATAGGGGGATGCTGGAGCAGTGAGGCGGGAGTGCGTGGGTTGGTGGGAAGCACCCTCAAAAAGGCAAACGGGAGGGATGCAGGGGTTGTAGAGGGGTAACTGGGAAGGGAGATATCATTTGAGATGTAAATGAAAAGAATGATTTAAAAGTTTTTTTTTAAAGTAAAATGAAACTATGTCACTCTTGATTGATTGATGAAATAGAGACATGAATCCATCTTGTGTTAGGGGAGAGTGCTTGATGGTGAATTGTAGTGGGGTTTTCCTACATCTCAGTTCCTATGGTTGCTTACTTTCCCTTTAAGGATGTAGAATACTAGATTGTAGTAAAAAACTACCTTGTAATGTAGTTCCTCAGTTCCAGCTCAGACTTGAGACAGTCTCCCACACAGCAGCTATGCACCCTGCTGCAAACACTGTCTTTGCCTGTCAAGCTCCTGTTCAGTCATTTTAATGACATCCTGTCATTTCACATTTCACAATTCCAGAGCATTTCCCCAACTAGTCCTTTGCTATATCTGCTTCTCTGCTGCTTTTCCTCATTGAAACCTAATGTGGCCTCTGGGTTTCAGATAAAGGAGTGAACCTCAAAACAAAGTTCCAGACCATCACAGAAGACATCGTCAGGACCCTATTTCTTTGCTGCCCACAGCATGCTCTGCAAGTGGCCATGAGGTATTTATTTTTATATGATTTTCCTAGACAAAATACACTGTTATAGTGGAAGACAAGGGTTTAAAACATGTAATTTAGCATCAATCATTTCATAGAAAATACATTTAGGATGGGATTGGGGGAATCTTACATGTGTCACTTGAACTTACAGCAGCACTTGAGAACCTGTTAGCAATGTTCATTCTATAGCCCCACTCATAGCTAAATATTAAGTCTTCTGATTTTATAATCCATCCATGTGTTTCTGACCTACATTGTGAAGCACTGAACTAAAGTGCACTGCTAGATTTCTTCAAACCCTGCTTGATCATTCCTGTTCTGCTACTCACCTATACATTATCTAAAGTAGGATAAACTACATTCTCCAGAGTGCTCTGAGCTGGTAACTTCTGTTAAGGTCAAGCCACAGGACACTCTAGGACAGACATATACACAGGATGGCGGTGTGTATGTGGAGCTGAAATCACTCTACCCTTCACAATTGTAGCTTAACTATTTATTCACATCATGAGCAGGAGGGAACAGAATATTGGTCTGACACTTCTCTGCAGCCTCTTGAGTCCTAATTCACTTACCAGAATTATGGTCCCCCAAAACCCTCTGTTCGTGGATTTTGACTTGTTCTCACTCTATCTGCTTTACACTCCTACTATCTTTCAGTACATAGCCTATAGACTCCAATCCCTACATCCAATGCAAATACAACAGCCTCATTGCCTAAGCAGTGAATTTTGTGTGTCTTTCCTCCAATGCCCTTCAGAACAGCGGAGTTCAGAGAGATTGCTTTACCCACATCATGCACTCTGCCCTCACATAGTCCCCAGATTCTCCACACTATTGCACGCTGGTAGAAACCCCACTCAGATCCAAACTCCAGGATATCTTCCAAATTACTCCTATTCCCAGTCTGTTCTTTGTTTTCTCATTCTGAAAACCATGTTGCTCTCTTCTGCATTCTGTTTGATAATTGTTCTCAAGCTGTTTCACATAACCCCGTTATGTCTCCACATTTAGATTATGAGCAACTTCTGGCCACCGGTTGTGTTCTTTTTTGTTTGCGGTCCCAGAATCCAGTAAAGAAAATCCCATTGAAAATGTTTTGTGGTGCATCACTGTTTTTTCTCTAGGAGTCATGTGTGTCATGGACATCCTCCTTTCTTCCCAGTGTTTCTGATGTAGGCTGAGGACACTCAAATAGTTATCTGATTCACCAAGCTAGGAGACCATATCTTATTTCCTAATGGCCATCTCTATATGAATGTGCTCTGAGCATCAGGCTTTCATTCAACGTGTCCAAAGCTAAACTTGCTATTTGTTCAACTCATCATTACTGAGTTATTGTGATGATATGATGATAACAAATTTGAGCTAATAGAATTTTATTTTCATTTATCCACTTGGCCTAACCCAAATTATGACCTAGGTTGTATCTTAGAGGACTCACTCTTTGGTCATCTAGATCCTTCCTACCTGAGTATGTTAATTTTGGTTTTTTGTTTTCCAAAGAGGTACAATATGTATATGGTTGATTCATGAATGACAGAGGCATTCTTAGGTAGACTTAAATTCTAATTTTATCAACTATTTCTCCATTTCCTTATCTGTAAAACTGGGGATAATAGTTTCTACCTCTAATATTTCTGTATATGTTTATTTAGATATTTTTCATGAAGCTATACAAAGCCCTTATCACATGACAAATATTCAAAAAATGTTAGTTACTGTGATTCCTTCTGCTATTACTACAAGCCAAGCTAAGATCTTTCCTTAATTATATCACAGCTTCTTAATTGGTTTCTTTTCTGCTAAATTTCTTTCTCTCTCTGCATTGTAAAGAATGTTATAAAATGTCACAAGCATTTTCTAAGGTAAAATTAATTATTATGGTATTTAAAGTATATAAATGTTTAAAAGGAGATAAACTTAACAATTTATATTGTCTGAATGCGAAGAACTGGATCCTGCCTTGGAGACTTTTAACACAGAGAACACAAAAGTTCCCAGTAGTATTCCCAAGGATACCCATAGTTCCACTGGGTAAGTATGCAGTACTTCCACAGAGTGCTAAAATAAGCATATTTTTCTGGGGCATATTATGGATGACTATGACCTTCCAACTTTTCTGTCACTCAACTTGAAATATTCTAGGGTTACAGCAAGAATATTCACAGTCTTTGTGCCTTCCCATAGCAGTAAATGACTGACTGAGACAGACAGACTCAACAGCTGCAGAGCAGATGGTCCTCAGTCATGTTTTAGGTGACTGCTTCGATTGAATATTATAAAATTGGATGAAATTCTGCCAATTTCTTCCTGTAATTATAGAAGTACGGAGTGAGGAAGTAAAAAGATTTGGTATTCATTAGGTCGAACCTCTTTAATAAAGTCTTCTTTTTCCTGTTTGAAAAGGCTACATGTTGTTGTAGAGCAGCAAGGAATTTGATTTGTATCTCTAATGAGCTCTGTCCTATATCACAGTGATTTATATATAGGACTTACCTTCCCCACAAGACTGTGAGCAACTTGAAGGCAATTCCATGTCTGATCTATCTTTGTATTCCAGCAACTAGCAAGCTCTCTTGCCTACAGTATATACTCAATGAATACTGAATTAATGAACAACCAGATGAATAACTATACCATTGAAGATTTCATAATTAAATCATACTTTATAATGAAGTAGAGCAAGCGAGTATTTAAAGGTACTCTGTGGAATACTGTTATCTGAAATGCCAAATCTAGTCATTGTTTATCATATATTCCACATATTAATTTTACTTAATTTGATACAATTCCAAGATGCACAGATTGGGCATCTTCTGCCTTCTATAGACTGCTGAAGTGCTGGGGATGTAAAGAATCAGACATGGTCCCTTTGACAATTGTCTTGGTCACTGTCCTTGCTGTAAAGAGGCACCAGACAAAGGACACTCTATAAAAGAGAGCATTTAATTGGGGACTTGCTTTAAAGTTTCAGAAAGGTCATCATGGGGGAAGTAGATAGGCATGAGACTGGTGCAGTAGCTGAGAGCTTAAATCCTGAGGAACAGGCAAAGGTTGGAGTAGATGGCGTGGGCTTTTGAAACCTCAAAGCCTACCCCCAATGACCTACCTCCTGCAACAAGGTCATACACCCAAATTTTTTCCTAAATAGTTCACCAACTTGAGACTTAAAATGCAAAAACATGAGCCTACATGGCTATTCTCATTTAAACCACCACAAAAAAAAATTATTTTCTGCTCATTTTTTGCAACACGTCATTTCCTGGAGTGGCTTGGTCTGTGCCACACTGTGTATCTCTGGTAGGGTCTGAGCATACCCTCGAGCTCTCATGTGTTTGAAAACTTAATCCCTAACAACCCTTTATGTGTCAAAAATTATGACAGCTAAGAGACAATTGGGTTACAAAAGGTATCACCTTGTGAGGAGAATGTTACATTACTACGAGAATAGATTTGTTGAATATCATAAATGTAGGCTTGACATGAAGATGGAACCAGCCCTTTCTTGCTGTCATGTGCTCATGCATGCATTTCCCCTTCCACTTTTGATCATGGGATAAGGCAGTAAAAAGGCCCTCATCAGAGACCAACACTTCAATCTCTACCCTCCAGAAGTTGTGAGAAACATTTACTTTCTACAAATTACACAGTCTGTAAGTGTCTCGTTATAGTACCACAAAACTAAAACCCACTCTCATGGGAATGTGAACAGAAGTTTCTGATTTCCTACTCCATACAGTAGACCATGATCTTGGCTGCCTAAAGCCATGTAATGTGAGAGATTCAGATTCTTTACAAGATTCACATCAGGAATCCCTATACTTGGAATTGAGACACTATTTTGTAAGGAAGCCCAGACTACTTCCTTTAGAGAATTGGCGAGACTACATTGGAGAAATGCACATCGAAGAGAACTGACAACACCAATAAATAAACAAAAATTTTCACCAGACTTCAGAGTGAACAAACTTTTGTGTCAGAGTTTTATAATTTTACTGACCTTTGGCAGAAGGTAATTCCTTCCTGTATGTGTTAGGGGATGAGGCTTGTCCTGTGTATCATAGAACACTATCAGTGACCTTAGCCACTACCTGTCAGACACTGGTGACACTAATCTCCTAAATTGTAACCATTAAAAACATTCACAGACATGGCTAAACACCTCCATAGAGGACCTCTGTTTAAGTTGATTCTAACATCTGATCACTGATCTGCAAAAGTGGAAAGTTAGGTGAGTTCTGTGCAAACTAGAGATGGGTATGTACAAGACAAGTCATTATCAGTGCTAGTTGGCTTTCTCAGCTTACACAAACCCAGTTATACTTCAGAAGAAGGAGTCTTAATTTTAGAACTGTCATCATCAAATTAGTCTATGAGCATGTCTATGGAACATTATCTTGATTGATAGTCGATGCCAGAAGTTCAAGCCCACCACAGGAAGCACCTTCTCTGGGCAGGAGGACTTGGGCTGTACAAGAAAGGTGGCTGAGCAGTCCAGAGAAATCAAGCTAGTAAGCATTGTTCCTCCATGGTCTCCACTTCAGTTCCTGCCATGGCATCTTTCAATGATGGATTGCAACTTGTAGACTAGAATAAAGTCTTTTTCCCCTAATGTTTTTAGCCCAGTGTTTTATCAGAGCAATAGATACCAAAATAGAGTACAAGCCTCTAGCTTTGTTATAAAACATTATAAAATGGTGTGGGTGACATCCTGATAGCATGGGTTAGAACTAAAATTATAACCAAATAGTCATGATTCTATATCAGGTATTTAGTATCTGCTCTAAACTTTCATTGTTGAGACATACCTTAAATATGCATATGTAACTGAGGGAAATGGTGTGTGTGTGTGTGTGTGTGTGTGTGTGTGCGCGCGCGCGCATGTGCACACAGAGAGGTACATTATCTTGATATTGAACTCCCCTTCTGTGTCCACACGGAGCTATTAGAGTGTGCATGTTAACCTAATTTCAGTGTATATGATTATACTGTCTTCTTAGTTCACTTATGCACTTTCAACTGGAAGTGGTCAACAGCAGATTCTTAAATAATTGCACATCATTAAGGTCGCCAACAGTAACACAGGGCTTGTTTTCCTGTAAGTTGCATTAGATGACTCAGTCCCAGAGCAGTTGGAACAATTGTGAGATAATGTTTTGAATAGGACCATGGCAGGGTCATGTTTGGGCTGTGTGGCACTTGTAATTCATTTTCAGATAGCAAAGTGAAAATCTGGGTGTAAAATGTGAGTACATAGTATCTTAATGCTGAATTAAAACTTTAGATTTTTTAAGAAGAACACAATTGAAACCTAAGTTTTGTTTTGGAATAATACAATGGGTATTTACTCAGTACCCAAACTCTTAGACCCCATAAACAAGGACTGTGTCATTAACCCTCACAATAATTGAGCAACTAAAGTTCAAAGAGGTTAACCGACTTATCCCAAGAGCTGATATCATTTGTGACTTTGTCTCCCTGACTCTTGTGCTTGTTTGTCTTTACATAGTACCTGGTAAAACTTTGTCTTCTTAATAAACATAGTAGTAGTTAAATATATATATACATAGAAGCTTATAGTTATTGATTTAAAATACTGTTGGATTATATATGTAGCAGTTCTATATGTAAAAGGCAAATAGTTTATTGGGCTGACAATTTTGATGGTTAGTCCATGTTTGTTGATGGCAGCACATTTAGATGATTTACCAATTAAGCGGTGACCCTAAATGTTAAGTCATCTGAATCAGCTTGACTTGACTCAGTGCAGTACAACAAGCTGTTTAACAATCAGTAACTGGATGGCAAAACCTATCTTCTGTGTGGACACACACTTACGAGGGCCTACTGTTCTGCTTTTATACTCATTTTTACAAAGGCAATGTTGTTTCAGGAAGAGGACATAGAAGACAGCATACAGCGAATGCTTTCCCTAATAATGTTAATGGTACCCTGTTTGATGGATGCATGTTGGAGCTGATTAATCTATGCATAGAGTATGCAGGGTATATAAAACTAATTAAGGAAAATCCCCCCTGAGTTATGGATTAACACATAAATAGTATCCTCAGAAGGATAAATGAGGGAATGAATATGTAAAACAAGTATCAAATAATAGCAGACTAAGCTAGATGCAGGCCTTATCAACTGAAGTCCAATAATGCAACTGCAAACTGAATTTGTCAGGACCATAGGTACACAAAGCCTACTTACTCACAGTGGCCATTAATATTTTAGCACAGCTGATGGTGACTGGTTGTTTGCATTAAGTCTTCCTTTTCCTCTAAAATGCTCTTGCTTCACACAGAATGCTATAAGCTTAAGATTTAGGCTGAAGAATTACAGTGTCTGTGTGTGTGTGTGTGTGTGTGTGTGTGTAAAACATAAAGAGAGAGAGAGAGAGAGAGAGAGAGAGAGAGAGAGAGAGAGAGAGAGAGAGATCTAGCCTGAAGAAATGTTTCTGCAGATAGATCCACTCTCAATTTTTCATAACCTCAGACTCTTCCTGGTGCTTTATGGCCCTGATAACATAGGTTGGAGCTACACAAACCAAAATCTTTTCGCCACAGCAGGAGGCTGAAGCTGAAGCTGACCCCTCTTCCTGAAATGAAAAAGGTAGAGAGGAGAGGCAGGATCAATAATTCTCAGCAGGAGGTGTCAGAGCCCTCTAAGGATTATGAGGACATAGGTGGGGGGCTTTGGAGTTGTCACAATGACTGAAAACATCAATGGCATTTAATGAAAGGCAGCCAAAGAGAGAAAACTTTGTGCACCCAGATGTCACAACTTTCTGATGGGAAGCCGGCTCCTGTCAACAATGAGAGAATCACCTAGAAACACTAGCCAATGCTGTTTTGGAACTTCTTAGACTACTGGCTTAACATCAGAAGAAGCACTCAACTCCAGCCATAATTACATTTAGAGAACATGCCAGGATTTGAATGGAAAAAAGAAACAACTTCCAGTTCTGAAGTAGGGAGAAGTCTTTATAGCAACTCCTTACAATAACTTCTAAACTCTTCTCAACTGTGTGAACTGAATCCCTGAATCCCTGCAGTCTTCAGATTTCTCAAATGAAATAAACATCAAGATTGCACTTTATCCAAGAACCATATCCCTTGCTCAGACAATAAGCTTGGTTGAGCAGGTAGAAGATCCACAAAAGGACTCAGGTGGCCAGTGCAAGGTACACTTGAAGGTACTGTACAAATGTTTCCTTCCTCCTGATCTCATCTTATAAAAGCCAGTGTTTCTTGCACAGGAAGACAATTAATGGTTTTCAGTATGCAGGTGGGCTGAAGCTATAGCAGATGGCATCAGGATGGCTGTAAAAGAGGAAAGAGTCTTACAGATGGTACATTTACTCCCTTCTGAGTTCTTCTCTTGAGAAGGGGAAGGGAGGGAGACAGTGGTAAGACAGTGCAGTAATGTTGCCAGCTTCCAAGGAACATACTCCCCTGCATTTTCTCAAGTCACCACATTATTATCTCCCATCCAGTTGTTACAGAGGAAAAATAAAGCAAGAAATTGGTAGAGGACAATGGGAAAACAATTCTTAAACATCTATAACTGTCAATTCACTGTCCTCTGGAATTATTGTTCATGGGCTTGCAGTCTGTTAGGGCTGTGAATTTCCCTGTATTCTTCTTTTCTGGGTGAAACAAGCTAATTACTGTAACTTGTTCTCATAGGTCATTTTTGCCCCAATGTTGAACAATTACTTTTGGTCTTGAATTCCAGCTATGTACATCTCATTTGCCCTGTGATTTTAAACTACTATAAGTTGATCACAATCGTCTGATAATAACTTGTGAGGTAGCTACCTTCTCTAGTGCTTTCCTGTTAGGAAATAACACCATCTCCCTTGGAAACCTATTTAAGGATGACATAGGAGGTAATGAAGACTCTGATGTGGGCAGCTTCTGTTACTGCGTGGGCATAGATTTCCAACCATAATGAACAGCCACAACCATTAATTAGGCCCTGGATAAGTTACCCTAGACTATTTTTTCCATTCCTGGTGTCACACAGACATTAAGCAGTAAATCCTCTGCAAGGAGTTATCTTCTAAATGGGGAAGTCAACCCAAGGAAGTTCATATCCATTGCTGTCCCCCTTGCTAACTTTGAATGAGTAGTATGCTTTCTACATTTTGACTTAGAAAGGGGATTAATTGAGAGTGGGAGATGACTCAGGGGACAGAGCACTTGCTTCACAATTATCGGAACTGGAGGTCAAATACTCATAACAAGCAGACACACACATGTACACACATATACATGCACTCATGTGCACACACACTACTGTAGGCCAAACTTGGAATGGTTACTAGCTACATGTCAAGGAGACTAAGGCGTGCTTTGTTAGAGGAAAACTGAAAATGAAATCAAACATTACACTAAGTTAGTACAAATGGTCTCAGTGGAGCCTACATTGTATTCAGAGGTCAAACCACCATATTATAATCACAGAAATATGTACTTGTATATGTCAATTAAAATCAATTTGTAGAACGCAATCACAATAAAATGCAATGCGTATGTCATTTTTTGAATCTGTAAAGTTACCTGACAAAATGACTTCAGTTCATAGTCTTAGACACAATAAAGTTCAGTGAGTAAAGGAGCTTTAGCTACAGTCAAGAAAAGTAACTAAAGTGAGGTTGAGTGGGGCAGAGGGTAAAGTCTGGGAGGCCTTACACAAAGCTCCTTGTTAGTCTGTCTTACCTTGACACAATCTTGAGTCATTTGTGAAGACACAACCTAAGTTAAAAATGTGTCCCCACCAGATTGTCCTGTAGGCAACCCTGTGCAACATTTCTTGACTAATGATTGGCGTGGGACAGCCCAGCCCTCTGTTTGTTGTGCTACATCTAAAGAAATAGTCCTGGGTTGTTTAAGAAGGATGGTTGAGCAAATCATAAGAAGCAAGCCAGTAAGAAGCACTCTTCCATGGCCTCTGCTTCAGTCTCTGTCTCCAAGATCCTGCTCTTGAGTTTCTACCTTGACTACATTTCATTATGAAATGTGACCTGAGAGCTTTGTCTCCCCTGGATTGTTTTTGGTTATGTCATACTATCACAGCAACAGAAAGAAAGCCTAATTAAGACATGCTACAAAATACACACACACACACACATACACGGAGAGAGAGAAAAAGAGAGAGGGAGAGGTAAGGAAGGAGAGAGAGAGAGAGAGAGAGAGAGAGAGAGAGAGAGAGAGAGCAACAAAAGAGAAGGTTAGAAAACCCTCACAGGTCCATAGCTCTATGGTATCAAAAGGTGACCTGTGGCTCATTATGGATACTTAAGATGCTAAAGAGGTTTGTGACACATGAAGTTATAAGTGGAATGATAAGTAACAGAGCATGTAAGATAAAGCCACTCCGATGCAACTAAACTAAAAAGTTCATGCTAGGGTATCAGAAAAATTCTAACTCTATATAAAATGAGGCCATCTGCACTGCTCAACTCTATCGCCCTCTCTATCACCCATGCTGTGGTCCTATCCCCTGGAAGTTTACTCTCTCTTAATGGACAGTCTGCTTCTTTTGTAACTATGTGTCTCTACTCAGTTTCTTATTTGGGACACAAGAACTTTGTCACTGTACAAATGTGCCTTTCAAAGACTGATCATCAGCCATTATCAACACATCAGAGGGCCAAAGTTGTACAGAACGTGCCATAGAGAAGACATAGGTCATACAAAGACACAAGACTGTTTGAGAGGGCTCAGAAGAACCAAGCCAGAAAGGAACCTGGGGAGTTCTCATACATCACCGAGGGCACAAACCTAGATAGAGGAAAGAAAGGGGAGAGAGAGAGACAGAGAGAGAGAGAGAGAGAAAACTCAAAAACTATGTAACAGCCCCCCCCCCCCAAAATACACCAGGTCCTATTCAGCCCATAAGTGAACTCAGATTACTGGGACCAGGAGTGCAGCAGGAGTATGGTGAAATAAAACAGACTACATCATTCTTAACTGTGTCTCTGTTTTGAATGAGAGAGAGTAGGAAAGGGGATAGTGCTTAGGTAACAACAGGATTCATTTTCAATAATGCTTCTATATCCTCAAGCAACTACAGAATAAACCTAGACATTTGAGTGACTCCTTATGAAACCCATGTTTCTTTGTCTATCCTGCACCCGGTTCCTTCTCTATCAGGGGTTTACTCCATTTTCTTTTTGGAGAGCTAGTCTTTAGACTGCATGAACTTTTTAGCTTGTTTTTGTTTATTTGTTTGTTTGAGTTTTGTTTTGTTTTCTGGTTGTTTTTAGTCCGTATGAAGTCCCATTCCTATTTCCAAGAATGAAGTCTATTAGCACATCAGCACACCACAGAGGCTGGTCACACAGCCTTGCTGTAGATAGGTACCTGGACCACACTATTCAGGTAGCAGGAAGATTGGTTCTTTCTAGTCTGCTGGTCTCAAAGGAGCTGAAGTGATTGCCAACTATGTTACCACTTTAGGAAACTTGAAAATGAAATGAGTGTCAACAAAAAAAGATCCTGGGGACACAGGGAATCCTCATCACTGTTGGCATGCACCAAGTCACAGTTGAATCCCAGATTGTCCTATATTTCTAAATCAACAAAGATCCCCTTTGTTAAAGTCATTTTATGCTGAATTTTCTGTTATTTGATACTAAAAAATCCTCACTGATATTTTCAAATTGCTTTTCAAAAACTGCTTCTTTAGCAATACCAGGTCTTAAGGGACAGACTATGCTGAATGCTGGACACGTGATGAGAAATGAAATAAGATTTACAGAAATCCTATTCCAGGGTGAATTCACTGTTAGTAGTCACATAACTCTGAGCAAATGATTATATTTTTGAGCCTGAAATCCTCTATCTATAAAATAATGTTAATAATTACACACCCTCCCCACACTCTGGATATTCCTCCAATACAATAAAATTATTAGAAAATACCTACCAAATACACAAAGCTAAGCCAACCAACTATCAGTGAGGTCCTTTCCCTCATAAGCTTTCAGAGAAGTTATTTTTCCAGTAGGAATAGGTTCCATTTTCACACTGTATAAAATAGATCTAATGACATTGCTATATGGCCAGCCAATGCTACAAAGTATAAGAGTCTTAGAAGATAAGTGGGAGTCAGTATGACTTCAGGTCAAGATCTAGCTAAACTTTCACACATGCTGTACCCATGATAGCATTCCTCATATGAACCAGCATTATGTCAACAGACATGGGGATCAAGTATAGAATACTAGAACCATATGTGAGTACTTTGACTCCAAAATAGTTCAAAAGAATTAGCTATTAAACAAAAACAAACAAACAAACAAACAAAACCAACATAATTGACTTCACCTTCAAGTTTGTAGCTACATTTTTGCCTTTTGCTTCAGTCAATTGCACTGAACAGCAACCTGACTGCTGACTAAAGTGATGGAGTTTTGAAGGGGTAAAGACAATGCGTACTTCAAGTTCATCAATTTGTACATCCCCTTACAAAACTGCTTTTTCATAGAGCAAGCATCAGTTTTCTCACTGAAGTTATCATAGATTCCTAGCTCCCTAACAAGCCATCCAAGCCATTTTTCAGGCTGACCACACCCTTCCATGAATTCAGCCCATTCACCTCTGTCTTCAGCCAAGGCAGTAGGTCAACATCCCTGCTATGTTGCAGTTCCAAGAAATAACATGATACAAACACACTCTTCTCTAAACTTATTAGACATTTGTATAAGGAAAACTTTACACATTTAGTTTCTTCCAACGGGAATGTCCTTTTCATTAATCTACCTACCCATGCCGATAAATCCTATTCCTGAGAATGAGAGAGAGAAATCTTAAAACCTGAAATGTTTACTCCTCTGTGACAGATAACAATATACATAAATAATACTGATTCATAACATAAAAATTCACCCTTTAATCACAGCGAGTCTTTTATCTTTCCAGCCTGGATAGTAGCAAGGGACAAAGAAATCTTTCTTTGGAATTTAGAAATCTCATATCTGGATCAACAGACAAAAGGGCGGGAGAGGTGTCTCAATGGCTAAAAGCACTGACTATGCTTCCAAAGGACCCCACTTTGATCAGCATCACCCACATGCCACTGCACAACTATCTGTAACTCTAGTTCTAGTGGATTTGTCGCCCACCCTCTGGCTATTCTGGGCACCAAGGATACAAGTGGTGCACAAACATATATGCAAGCAAAACACGCATACACATAAAAATACATATATTTATATTTTTAAAAGCTCAACAGATGATAAGAAGTAACTAATTGCGAAACCACCGTAGAAACTGGTGGGGACTGCAGAAAACTGAGCATTATACACTCTTTCTCAAGTGGGTAGATTCCTCCAGCATCTAGACTATTGTTACTCTGTCTCTCTGCAGACAGACTCCATGTTAACAGAGCTTTCAAGTTTCAAGATAATAATTAAATCTTCATTGCTAAATAAAAATCTCTGGAGAAGACTAGATTGACATGTTTTGCTGATTCTTTAAAGGAGTAAATTAGTAAATCTCAGCTTCCTGCCCTTACATAAGTATTATTTGCTCTGTGCTGCCTTCTCCTACACCCCCTCAACCCTGCTGGATATTAACCGAATCCTCACTTGTGTGCTGATCAAGAGAATGCAATCAACCGCCATCCTGAAGTACCAATAGGAAGGTGAGCTTAAATGTAATGTAGTCATATGTGGGTGGTATAAGTAGAAGACTGTAGACTGCACTTGCTTCTCCTCAAGCCAACTTATTTTAGCACAGCTCTAACAGGGGCTAGGATAATGGACATTACCAGCATCTCAACTGAAATAGACCCCATGCCATTTGGCCATCTGCTTTTCTGTCTGTTAGCTTTCATGGAGAGAGCAATTCATTCGGTGCAGAAACAACCCTCATCCACTGTGCAATTAGATAAATGCCCCGCCTAGCTCATCCTGTGGTTGAATAATTCTTTCTCTAATAATTTATATCACAGCCACACTGTTTACAAAGATGTGTATATAATGAACAATAGTTTAAATGGATGGTAAAAAGTTAACAACCTCATTTATGTGAACCCAATGCTTCACACATGCTAGGCTAGTGCTTTGCCAGTGAGCTGTATTTCTAGCTAACATCATGATTTTAAAGGGTAAATTTAGTCCAAATATTTGAGGAGACTGACCCTTTCGATGCTGTGGTTATGGGAAAGGACAATGCCATTTACAACACTGCTATAAAATTCTTTTTTTATGCAGGATGGCTTTTTGTACCCACTCATTCCTACATTGGGTAGCTTGGTCTCAAATGCTGCAAGCTTGTTGTAAAACTGTATTTTCTGTAACATCACAGTATTTCTACTGAGAGAGAGAGAGAGAGGCATACACGGGCTATTTGTTTTAATATTGACTGATTTTGTTCCCTCCCATCAGAGTCTTCAACTAGGAGGAGGAAATCAAAATCTCTGGTGAAAAATGGTCAGATGCCACAATCTGTCAGTAAGTCAAGGGTTAATCAGAGACAGCCATAACCACAGAGTTATAGTCCAATTCTGGTTGCTATGATAAAAGTGACCAAAAGCAACTCAGCAGAATGCAGAGTTTATTCAACATTCCAGAATCACAGACCATCAATGAAAAAATAAGGACAGGAGTTTGAAGTATAAGCTATAGTGGAAGCTGCTTACTGGTTCACTCACAGACTTGTGCTCAGCTAGGTTCCTTATACAGTCCAGGACCTCCTTCTTAGGAAGTGGTGCTGCCCACAGTGGACTGGGTACTCCTACATCAGTTAACAATCAAGACAATCCCCAATAAACTGCTCATAGTCTGTATATACAGTTCCTCAATGGAAACTCGCTTCTCAGGAGACTCTAGGTTGTTAACAGGTAAAACTAAGCAGCACATCAGTAAATGTGTGTAAGTGGTAGGTTTGAAAAATCAATTTACCTAATATTCAGCTTCAAGTTTCCCTTCTCTGCATGGAACTTTAAGTATGGTCTTCTCATTTAGTCAAGATTATTTAAATAATGGACTTTTACAGTGAAGTAACTGCATTCTGTTAGAGTAAAGAAAGTTATCAGGAGACAGTTGGTCACAGAACCAGAAGCAGGGTGGCACAAAAAAATGCAGTCAGATTCAGCAAGAGATTCTTTATGAATCAAACCATGTGGCTCAAACCAATGTGTAAATCCTAAGCTCTGATACCTGTGAATGTGGCCTTCCTTGCAAATAATAGAATCGCAGATGAAAAACTTAAAATAAAGTTGTTAGTGTGTGTCTGCTATAATATGAGTATTGTGGTCAATTTAACTGCATTTGGATTCACCCATGATACATACTTCTAGTTCTGTCAGTTATTACATTTTCAGGGAGGTTTAACTTGGATGAAAAACCCATCCTAAATGTAGATGTAATCAGCCAGGGGCTGGATTCTAACTGAATAAAGTGGAGAGAGATGGAAAAAAAAAAAAAAAGGCTGAGTTCCAACATTCATCTCTCTGGTCTCTAACTGAGGATGCCATGTGATCACCTGCCTAATTTCTGCCACTACAGTTAAAGCTGGTTTCAACGTCACAGTTTTCCCACTATGATGATGGAGTATAATCTCAAACTATATAACAAAATAAACTCTGTCTCCTTTATGTTGCATTTGAAAAGCATTTAGTAACATCAATTTTAAAAAGTAACATATAAGTGGTGTTCTTAGAGCGAGAAAAGAATTTGGACATAAACGTAGACGGTGTAGTGAAAGTGATGCAGAGACACAGGGAGAAAGTTATATATAATTTAAGAAGGACCTAAGAACCTAGCAGAGAAGAATGAACAGAAGATTATCTCACAGCACTCAGAAGGAACCAACGTGGACATCCTGACAACTTGAATTTGGACATCCTGACTCCAGAATTGTAAATCTATTGCTTTAAGGCACACAGTTTGTGGTCCCTCGCTATGAAAAGCCTCAGGAAACTAATATACTATTCCTCCAGCAAGCCTCAGACATAACTGGGCACAGAATTGGATTCTTGCAGTCACACAGGAGGGATCCTCTGATTATTGTAATTTAGATATTAAAGCTAAGGAAGGAAAACTTAGGAGCACTCAGGTAACAGAGCACTCTCCCCCTGTTGCTTTCAGAGTATGGCATCCAGTTCCCTCATCGTATCATAGGAGTCAGATCAGAGACACACTGGAATTAAAGTCTTTCAGAATACTCCAGTATGGTTTGCTATAATTGATGGTTATAACATAAATACTCTGTATAGTACGAACTCCTGCTGGGGCAATTTGACAATATCCTTAGCACACTTCGCTGGCTATTGACAGTTAACATTCAGTGATGATTCTATGAACTACACCTACCCATTTCAACACAATTCTATATATGAGAATCCCCAAAACAGCCCATCTCTTTTAATCTGAGATTGTTCAAGGCTACCTCTTCTCAGAGTTTGGGGAAAGGAAAATGATTCATTAACAATCTAGAAAAGTATTGCTAAGACTTGGACAGCATTTTTCAGGGTGTTGAGTAATTCAAGGATAATTATCTTGAAGCTTGCTAATTGCCTAAAAATATATTAGTCTTTCTCTGTGTCAATTAATATTCATCCACTATATAACTTTTTATTATAGATTTTTTTATTCAGAAACCACAATGCATTGTTAATAAATCATCCTTTTGTAGAACAAGTGCTGGAAAAATTGAGATGCTCATTGAGTCTAGAATTGTGAAGGCCTAGGCACCAACGATATCATCACATACTGTTGTTTCTTCCTTAATCTCTATGGATTTTTGTTTGTCAGTGAGAGAATGTGATTCTCAAACATCATTTTGTCCATGAACCTTCCTCTAACATTGAAGGTGAAAAGTCTCCCATCTTAAAAATAATGCAGTTAAAAAGTTTTTATTTAGAATACTAGACACTATTAGGGACCTGTGTAATGAAAATGAACAAGACAGATAAGATCTCTGCCTCCTTACAGTTTAAAGACTAAATAGAACACTATACTAATTAGTTTTCTTGTCACCATGACAAAATATATGACATAAAGAACTCTGGAGGAAAAGTTTGCCTTGTTCACTGTTTTAGAAACTCAGGCCATCATGAGAAGAGTGTCATAACAAGAACAAATGGGGTTTTTTTTATGTTCCATTCAAGACATAATTCAAGAAAGGGTGCCACCCACATTTAGGGCAGTCTTGCCTGTTCATTTAACTCTTTCTGGAAATATCTTCAGAAGCATACACACTTATGTGCCTCACCGATGATGCTAAACAGAGTGAAGCATCAGGCCCACATAGGTAAGGACTAACACTGAGAATACTTATTTGAAAGAAATGAAAAAGAAGTTGCTTTAGACAGAAAGAAAGAAAAAAGAAAGAAAGAAAAAGAGAGGGGGAGGGAGGGAGGGAAGAAGGGAGGGAAGGAAGGAAGGAAGGAAGGAAGGAAGGAAGGAAAAAGCATGCTCCCTGAAATTGACAGAAAAAAACTTTGATCCTGAACATTTCACGAAGAGGGTGCAGGCAGAAAAATGAGATACTGAAAATTTTAATGTGTTTAAGAAATGTGCTGGCCAGAGTGTCTGCACAGAGTTTCATAGTAAGTGACATTAAAGAAGAATTCAAAATCCAGCAAGTGTTGGATGCAGTAGACCCTCTTAAGACATGATGAAACAGCCAGACTAAACTTGGCAAACAATGAGCTAGAGTTAGGAGTTTAATCTGGGAACATTAAACACCAGCTCTGTTTAAAATGACTGCTTAAAAGGAAAGGCATAAAAAGTATGAGAGAAAGAAGAGAGGACAGGATCAGACTACCTCTGCTGTGATCTAGTTGGGAGAATTCTTGCCAACTTAGACTGAGCTGATGGCTGTCAGAAGAAAAAAAATGACTGAATTCAAAATATATTCAGATAACAGGCAGGAATGCTGATAAAGCTAAATTTGATGGGTGAATTAAAGGAAGCGGTAATGCATAACAACATTTTATTATGAAAAATTTCAAACTCACAGAAATGTTGAAAGAATTGAATGCTGGATATCTATGCCCGATGGAGACTGTATAATTAACCATTTCCGTGTATTTATTCTATTGCATGTATTCATCCCACTATCAATAAATCAACCAATGTTATTCTTCAATACTTTGAGAATGAAAGTTGAAGACATTTGCACACTCCTTTCACATTCATCTAGTGCAGCACGTATATGGCTAACTAGGGCCAGTATTTAATGACACACAGGAAAAGGCAAAACTCGACTTACTGCATGTACTGTAATAAGATTTAGGCCTTGCCTGTGTCTGTGTAAATCTGACTCACAGTCTAATTTTTACTCCGTTCTTATCTTAAACGTTGTTGTTGTTGTTGTTGTTGTTGCTGCTGCTGCTGCTGCTGCTGCTGCTGCAGTTCCTGTTGTGAGGGATGACCATGGGCACTGTAAATATTCAGTAGTGTCCATACCCTCTACCCACTAGATGTCAGTAGCACTACACATGCTTTCCTCATGTTTTAAAAACAACAACAACAACAAACAAACAAACAATCAGTGGGAGGGATTGTCCTCACTCCATAGTCACTGTTTTAAATAGTATAAAGATACAAACGTGACCATCTTCCAGAAATTCCCTTAATTCCCACACCAGATAAATAAAAAGACAAGCATATGTCTCCCTAGAAGCCACCTGAATTGTAGACTCAACAGCTTCATTGATCATCACTCTTACTTAGTGTAGAATTTCATCTACATATAATATTGTATGCTCTCCTTTGTGAAGTAGACCACTTGTGACTCACCATATTGTGTACAGATAAGCTTTGATCCTGTACCATTGTTTCTTTAGTTTTTCAATTATAGAAGGGTAATTGGTGATCTCTGGCTTCATATGTTATTATTAAATTTGATGTGAATATTCTCATATAGATGGGCACTTAGTATACCTCACTGTGCTCTTAATTTGTATTTCCCTGATAATGAAAACAGTGAGTCTTTCTTCACATCTTTATTAGTTATCTGACTATTTAGACTGCTCAGATATAAAGCAAACACAAGTTTTGTTCATTACTATTATTTATGTACACAGGTTATGATTTATCTGTCATATATACATATCTATGCCATATATATACACATATATACACTTATATATGTGTATATATATGTATATATGTGTATATATGTATATATATATATATATATATATATAGAGAGAGAGAGAGAGAGAGAGAGAAATATAACTTACTAAAACTCTTTTAGTTTCTGCACTAGTTTATTTTCTAGTTCTTGGGACAAACTCCCTAATAAGCTAGTTCCAAGCATAAAGGAGCTGTTTTGGCTCATGGTTTGAGGAGTCACAGTACATCACAGAAAGTAAGGAATGGGTGAATATTCTCTCTTTTGTATTCAGTCTGGGTTCCCAGCCATAGAATGGTACCACTCAAACCCACAGAGTATATTCCTTCCTCAGTTAAGCCTGTCTGAAAATACCCTTGCAGACAAACACAGAGCTGTCTCTCCCAGGTGATTTGAAATGCAGGCAAGTTAAATTGCCATCACAATTTTCATAGGAAAAAAATCAAATCTGAAACAGTCCACATTGGAACATGACATCATACTATCTCGGACTTTGAAGTATGTAGTGTGGTATGTGTAGGAAAGTAGAAAGACTTCTTGGAGTTGGCTTTCTCCTTCTACCATGTAGGTCCTGAAAATTAAACTCAGATTATGAAGCTTGGCAGCCTTTACCCACTGAGCCATCTCCCAACCACAGATTTCCCATTTTTGTATTAATGAACACATGACTTAGAATTTCATTCAATGAGTAGAAGTATTTAATTTTCATAATGTGAAGATTGTGTATTATTTACAAAATACTCAAGGGAGCAAATATGGAGACAAAATGTGGGACAGAAACTGAAGAAGGGGCCATCTGGAGACCAATCCACCTGGGTATCCATTCCATGTGCAGTCACCAAAGGTAGACACTGATGTGGATGTCAGGAAGTGCATGCTGACAAGAGCCTGGTATAGCTGTCTTTTTAGAGGTATGCCAGAGTCTGACATATTCAGAGGCAGATGCTCACAGCTAACCATTGATCTGATCAAGGGGTTCCCAATGGAGGATATAGAGAGAAGGCTGAAGGAGCTGAAAGGGTTTGTGGCCCCATGAGGAGAACAATAATACCAACCAATCAGAGCTCCCCAGGGTCTAAACCACCAGCCTGGGAGCACATAGAGAGGGACCCATGACTCCAGCTGTATACATTAGGGAGGATGGCTTTGTCAGACATAGGTGGGAAAGGAGATACTTGGTCCCATGAAGGCTGGACACCAAGTGTGGAAGAATTCGAGGGTGGAGAGGTTGGAGTGGGGGGGGCATAAGTGAGAGTGCTCATAGATGCAGGAGGATAGGGGATGAGATAGGGCGTTCCTGGGTGGGGGGAGGAATGGGGTTAGGGGATAACATCTAAAATGTAAATAAAATATCCAACAAAAAAGAATTTCATTCAATAATTAGAAGTATTTAATTTTCATGATGTGAAGATTGTGTATTATTTATTGCCTGGGTACTATTTCCTGTGTGTTACAAATGCGTGCTTTATTCTCAGAGCCCCAAAACAATTCTCCCTAGATTTCTTCTTGAGACATTTTAGCAGCAAAACTTTAATCTAAGGTTGATAGCATTTTTTTTTAAATTGCTTGAGCTATAATTCCTATGGTTTTCTTTTCTTTAAAGTCTCCTAATAAAGCCAGACACTAACTAGTCATCCTTACATCCTAAAATGTGTGGTAATTCTGTTTTATTGACTGTGTCTCATAATTGTTTGGCTTATTTGTATCATGTAAGTGCTTGTGAAATAGAAAGTCGGTGTGCTTGGTTATGCTACAAAAATGCCATATGGAGAGGGAGAATTCTAGTTCTGTGAGAGTAAACCAGCAAGAGAAAATCAGGCCAACATAAGAAAGTATCAGGGAAAGAGAAGATACAGAGGGGGATTTCCTACAGTACATAAATAAGCCTAGGGTATCTTTTCAGTTCTCTAACAGCCTCCAGAGTAAGCAATGAGAGTCTGCTAAGGGCACTTGAAGGTTAATGACAACCATCCAATCATATCACAGAAGATGAAGAACATTTGATCAACTATAATAACTAGTCACTAAAATAACTAGACCACATCAAATTATCTTGTTTGTTAAGATAAATGTATTGGATTAGTCATTTTGCTAAATCCATGGATTGATATTTAACTAATTAAACTCATTTCTTCTATAAGAAGTGATTAATCCTTTTGAAGTTGCAGTGTCAAGTAAACAGGATGAGTTGATTTGGAGAGGAACAGAAATTAAATAGAGTTTTCAGCAAAGAATATGTACATTTAAATCTATTTAGAATTCAAGCCATCACTATTGCTTGTTTAATTTCTAAGATTCCCTAGACACTGGGCAGCAAACAAAGAAATGTAAAGAAATTAAGCCTGTTCTCACTAACTTTGGACTCAATTGAAGACACAGAACACAACAGTGAGCACACTGCATACCAGAACGCTAAGCCTTATTTTGGGAGAGACTAGAAAGTTTTTAGTGACTCAGAAGCAATGTGGCTTTATGGAATGAAAGTAATCAGGGATAGCTCAGGCAAAATGTAAATTTTAATACATTATAAGGATAGAGAAGAGAAGCAGAACATAGCTACACACGATAAAGTCTATTCTATACTGTGTAGAGCATACATTTGGAATTTGTATGACGTATAAATCATCGAAGTAAGAGAGATAATCAAATGGGTGAGTGTACAGATAACTTCAGATTTTTATTCCCATTGCCCTTTCTTATTTATTGACTTTCCTAAATCAGTTATTTTGATGTACATACAATGGATGGTCAGAGAAGAAATTATTGTGATGACTGTTTGCAGGTGATGGAACCACAATACAACAAAGGCAAATTGGTGTGATGTCAATAGAATCATCACAAAAGGGTGTACCAGTACAAACAACATATGTGTAATATGTGTGTGTGCCATGAGAGAGAAAGAGATAGAGTGTGCATGTGTGTGTATGTATGCATATATGTGTGTGTATGTATGCATGTATGTATGTATGTGCACATGTGTATGTAGGCAGGCAGAAAAGGACGACATATTTTTTCTGTGTATTTCAAATTTCATTCCATGATAGAACCCCTTCTTCTACCATCTAGCTAACAGAAAGAGAAATGACGGGAAGGGTCTGCAGTTATATAGCACTAGGAGGAAGTCACTAAATATAACACAGAAGAAGCAATTAGTAAGATAGAAAAATACCAACTTTAATAAATGCTTACAGTAGCCAAGGTCAGCAGGAAGATCAGCAAATATGATAACTTTATCAGAGGCATCAAAAAGGAAAATAATACAGAAAAGTTCAGGAATGAAATAGGTTTTCAAAAGTAGATTGGAGGCAATTAAAATCAAATTGAAAAGGGATTAAGAAATAAGTGAATTAAGAAAAAATGGAATCTCATCTTCCAGCTATGATGGAGCAATTAATACCTGACTTGTTCTACCACTATTAACCAGTGGTGTGCTAAAGAATGTTTAATCATCAGATCTACAATACAGAAAGAAAAAAAACATTGATTTATAGAATTTGTGAGTTTTCACAGTATATGTATCCTCTATATTCTCCCTACAAACACTCACCTGTCAACTTAGCTGATTTCAAGAAACTAATAGTTTAATACCTGTCTGATTTTACATACAATAATATAATCATTTCTTGATAATAATTATTTCTTGATAATAATTTCATGCAATGTAGTTTCATCATAATCACCCTTCCTCCTCCTTTCAGATCTTATATCACTTTCCAACCTATCCATATAGTGTGTTGTCTCTCTTGTAAGTCCATCCAGTCTAACCTGTCTACCCTTAGGAAGCATACCCTTAAAGGAAACTACCTTTCTCTCTCACGGTAGTAACAACAGCCAACCGCTTCTCATCTAGGGCTGGGACTTCATGCACACTTCCCCTCTTCATGATCTGACTTTATCTATCTTGAGCTTTTGCCACATTCTGTGTATAATACAGTAACAACCTCTGTCCAACTGCCAGGTTGTGTCTCAAAAACACTTTCCTTATAATTACCCCAGTACCTCAAATTCTCACAATCTTTTTGTCTCCTTTTCTTCAATTATATCTGAGCTTTGGGAGGTGATAAAGGTGTTCCATTTAGGGATGAGTATCCTTAAGTCTCTCATTCTCTGCCCCTTGACCAATTGTGGGTGTGCCTCTGTGTTAATCATCATCTACTGCACAAAGAACAGTCTCTGATGAGGGTTAAGAGGTGCTCTAATAGATGTACAACTAGTCTTTAGGAGTCAGCTGAAAACAGCTTCTACTTTAAGGAATGGGTACTTATCCCCACTAATGGTGCCAGGCAAGGATTCTGTCTTGTGCAGTGAGACTTAAGTCCAATAAGACAGCAGTTAATTATTCCCATGATATTCATGTTATTATTGATTGGTGGGCATGACTTTCCAGGCCAATTGTTATTGTGACTCACAGTGTTCACAGCTAGAAAAGACTGATGATTTATTTTCTATTCCAGTAGCATGCGAAGATGCTGGTGTTGATGTAGGAAAAAAGGGACTTATTCACTGTTGGTAGAAATGTAGATTGGTGATGCTATCATAGAAATTAGTATGTGTGTTCCTTAAAAAGCTAAAAATAGAACAAACATGTTCCAGCTATAGTATTTCTGGCATATACTCAAATCATTCTTTATCCTACTACAAAGATAATTGATTATCCACATTCATCACTTCAATATTCACAATAGCCAAAAAATGGAGTTAGCTTATATGTCTGCTAACTGGTGAACAGATAATAAAAATGTGGTTCATGTATACAATGAAATGTTAAGACAAAATGAAATTTGTAGGTAAATGGATGGAGCTAGAAATGATCATTCTGAATGCTGCAACCCAGACCCACAAGATAAATATCCCATGGTTTCTACCATATGTGTATGCTAAATTTTAAACTTTGGATACATACCTGAAAGTCAGACTACCCATAGAGATCAGGAAAATAACAATAGGCTATGTTGCATGGGTGGATTTCAAGGAAGCAAAGATAGAACACAAGTGGTATAAAGTAGGAAAGAAGAATAAAGGAGCAAGAATTAGCTGGGCTCTGGGATGACAGATCAAGGTAGAGGAGGATGCCCAGGAAGGGATAATAAACACTTAAAGTCTTTGAAATGCCATATGAAAATATATCACTGTAATAGCATCATAAAATGCAGAAAGACTTGAGAAAGGAGGGAAGGAGGTATGAGAGATGAAGGGAATAGAGGCAAGGAGAGAGACAGAGAGAGAGACAGAGAGATTAAATGGAGGTGTCCTGTCACAGAGTAATAATGCTCCTTCTAGGCATAATAAGGTAACAAAAAAATGTGAGGAATAGGTTTTATCTTTTGGACTTGGCCAATAGTAGGATTCTATAGACCCCTATGAATATTACACGTTATTGTCCATGCTTTTGATTTCTTTCCAAAATTTTCAGGTAACACTCAAGTGCTGAAGATACCACATACTTGAGTATAGAGCATTGACTAACCAAGACACTGCCAACCTGGAAGCTTTATCCCTACTGAAGAGCTTTCCTGATTTTAGAAAATTTTTTAGAAATTAAAAATTGGACTCTTGTGGACCATAACTCCAGAGCATCATCATTAAAGTTGTCCACAGATACATGCAACCCTTTCTGTAAGATGCATTGGATAGCTCTAGAATGCCAACAGTACAGAACTATGGAAAATATGTTAAAAAAAAAACAACTGTTTCTAAGAATTGGATAGTAGAGAAACCCATAAAATTAACACCATGAGTACCATCTTCCCTCTTACCTCCTTACACCTGCAGACACAATAACCCAAACAGAATATAGCAGTCTGGGTTGAAGAACCTTACATGAAATTGCAAATACAGAAGGGTCTGAAATTGAATGAAGAACCTTACATGAAATTGCAAATACAGAAGGGGGTTGCCATGGTAAATAGAAGTGATTCTGAGTATTCCAGAATGGATGATCTGGAGAGTCCTTCCCTGAGGGATCTACTGGAAGGAGAAGCCTCCTTAACATGTTTCTGTATCAGTCACTCAGCTTCCAGTTGAGACTTCTCTAAGCCTGTACATTGAAACATGGTGTTCTTAAAACACTACAAGAAAGAAAAGGGTCCAGAATTCTACACCCAGCCAACAAGTGTTTGCTTATATAAGTAAGAAGTGGGTGTCAGAGACAACTCAGTTAGTAACTTGCAATCATTAAGACCTGAATTCTATCCCCAGAATCAAAACAAAATAAAGACCCAATTACACACGCTTAGATCTCAGTGGTGGACAGGCAGAGGAAAGTGGGCCTCTGGGCTCACTGGCCAGCTAGACTAACCTATTTAATATGTTCCAAGCTAGTGAGAGACACTATCTCTATACATAAAATGGCCAGAATTTACAAAGGAGCTGTAGCTGGCACCATCCTCTGGCTTTCACAAGTACATATGTCCACATGCATGTATACCTGCTCACAAACAAACATGTGCTCATGTACACTCACATATACACATTTTCTCCTAAGAATGAAGATAAAATGAAGGGTATTTTTCTTATCATTACTGTATGAAGTGCTAAGGAACCATCTTCAGGTTGAAGGGAAGTTGCACTAAATATAGAAAATAATGAAACAGGAATATTAATGTCAGCAATCTGTTCCAATAGTTTTGAAGACTGTTTATTGAATGAACCAAAAGAATCTATTTCTAGCACACATATATATGAAACATAGAAGTGGGGGTAGGTATCTAACTACTTCCATATAACATCTAGAGTCTGAACTAACAAGATCCAATTGAAGACATAAGTGACTCAAAGTGAGAAGTTAACCTGTTTTTATTTTAGGCAGTATAATTTTATACATGAAAAAGAGTAAAATTTAGAATTACCTATACCTAATAATATTTACATAGTCACTTGATAAAACTTCAATATTTAAATATTAATCACATGTCTATGATCTAGGAGAAGCAACTGTAAATTGAAACATTTGAAAACTATAATAGCACAAAGTATAAAGTCATGAAAAACAAAATTTAGTAAAAGATGTAAGACACTGATTCTGAACACAACATAATTTTTAGAAAAATATAAAATGTAAGTGGATGTAAAATGGCATCACATTCATAAACTACAGAATTCAAGTCATCTGCTCTTTTCTATTTGAGTTACACATTTAAATTTAATTCCAATCAACTTTCTATTCTGTATTTTGATACAATGAGC